>NC_088927.1:53472500-53480000 GCF_038396675.1 Hydra vulgaris | reverse complement strand
TTCTTCTTCTTCCTTCAGAGCATCTCCAGAATTGTCAAAAGATGCTTTCAGTTGCTGGTACTCTTCTGTTATTCTGCTAATGAACCTATAATTAAGATTAGGCGAGGTTTTTGCTGCTTCAGTTTTTATTCCATTGATTATTGTTTCACCTATTCCATTGATTAGTGCAAGAACTGCTTGTTTAACTTTTGTATTTTCATTTTTTAGAACAACAGCCTGGTACTCTGTATTCTTTATGTGCTTCCCATCAAAGTGCAAGCTCCAGTTTTTGTTTCTTAGAGTTTCAATAAAATGTTCTTTTGATTTTATTCCTGCTTTCATTGTAGCTTTGTAATCACCACTTTGACTTGGAGTTGGAATAGAAATTCCATCTTTTGCAAGAGTTTTACAGACTGTGTGTGCCTTTCTTGAACTCAGTTTTGCTTTTGTCACCAAATTTATTGCATAATCAGTTTTTTGTCTTTTACATGTTGTTGGAGCCTATGAATGTTGAGAACCACTGTCAGAATCTTGTTTCTCTTCTTCAGTGCTAAAATGTACTTCATCTTCACTGCTTAAATCATCCCTAGTATCTTGACTGACTTTTTGCTTAATCAACTTTAGTTTTCTAGGATGAACTCCTCGTGTATCTTCAATTGTGGTGCAGTAGCCAGCTCTACTATTTGTTGACATCTGAAGATTATAGAAAGCTTTATCTTCCTGGCACAACCATTCTCCATTTTCATCAGTTACGTTGAACAAGTTGGTAAAGTCTTGCGTTCCTGGTTTTCTGCTGTCTTTTTCATACTTGTTTAGTACTTTCTCAATTTTTCTTTTCGCTGTAGACTTGCTTTTTTAAATTGGAAGATTCAGTTTTTTCCATAATATTTTTACTTTTTTTACCACTATCACAACTCTCTCCTGTCTACTTTTCCCATTTGCAGCCAAACACTTAAATCTGTCCAGGATATGCCGTTCTGTTGGCATTTTGTTCATTTGATCAAGACTGTCAACAATCTTTGTATACTTTCTTGAATTCTTGGCTGTTTCAAACCTCACCAAACTTGATTCCCATAGTTTCTTATTTAAATCTGAAGGAAGACTATTTTTAGACATTTTGACTATAGTCTTGTTGAATTATAATTTGAGTGTAAATTTAATTATCTACAAATAAACAAATCTCATGAGTTTAGGTTATCAAAAGAAGGTTATAAAATATCAAAAGTCAGGTGATGAGAACAAATATAATATATAATATAAAAGATTATGTAATAAAAATGCATACATTTAGCAAAATCACACCAGCAATAAACTGAAGCTGTGATACCATAAACTGTACTGTATCTAACAATAGATACACTATGAGTCATAAAAAAACATGCCACTTAACTTATTGCAATAACTTTGCTCATTGTGAACCGATTTTAAAAATGGTGTCTTCTTCAAGTAGTGAACAAGAACAATACTTGACTAATATATAATATTACATTTTAAATTCTTTTCTATTGTCTCAACCTAGAACTTTTAAACTAATTTTAACTTCTATATAAGAAATTAGACAATTTTTCTGTTGTTGAAGTTTGGAGTGTTCGTGTACAGTCAGTTATTAGAATTGGGTCGCCGTCAGAGGAATATTTTTTTGCAATTCAATTCTTAACAAAACCTGAAAATTTGTTAGGCACCAGACCAAATATGACAAAGTTATGGTAGAAAGTTCAGTAGCATATTTTTTTATGACTTATAGTGAAGATGGGAAGAAAAGGTTTTCAGCTTAGGGGATTGAACTTTTTTAAGATTTAACACTTTCAAATGGTATTTCCCGTTTTAAAATGTAATTTCTCCACTCATAGTGCCATGGGAAACCAAAAATTGCCAAAAAAAAATTTTAGTCATACCTCTAATATACATATATATATAAATATATACATATTTATATATATATATATATATATATATATATATATATATATATATATATATATATATATATATATATATATATATATATATATATATATATATATATATATATATATATATATATATATATATATATATACAGTATCGGACAAAACGAGTGCAACCAAATAACGCTAATTTAGTTTTTGTATATAAAAGTGCTGCATTTTTTCAATTTAAAGAAATAACTATGTAACTGTTTCGAGACAAATTTTTCAAGTTTAATTCATCACAAAGTTTATTATTTGTACACGAAAATTAATAAATTAATCAAAAGTATTAAAAAAAGTTAATTTCCTTCTAGACAAAATAAGTGCAACTCGACAAAATGTTAACCAAGCTGTATTTCGCTTTCAATATTTCGTGGCGAATACTTTGTTGTTGATCACAGCCTTTCATCATCGAGGCATAGATTCGATTAGGTGATCAAAGAAACTTTGTGGAATCGCTGCTTAGGAATTTTGGATTTGTTCAAACAGCTGATCCTTATTACGAACACCTTCACGATTAATTCTGCGGATGACGATCTCCCACCGGTTCTCGAAAGGGTTGAGATCTGGAAATTGAGGCGGCCAATCCATCACCGATAAGTGGTTGTCTTGAAACCACTGCTTGACTACTTTTGCAGTGTGTTTCGGATTGTTTTCTCGCTGAAAAATCCATTTTATTGGCATATTCCTTTCAGCCTGAGGTAACATAACATCATTCAGGATATTTTTATTCATAAAATGGTCCATTATTCCATTGTTTCGATGTATTGGATCTAGACCGTTAGCCGAAAAACACCCCTAGTCCATTAAATTGCCTCCACCATACCTCACGGTCTAATGGCAGTAACGTAAATCGAGGCGTTTTCCGGCCGGTCGACGTACACGGCAAATGCCTACGCTCCCAATGATGTTGAACTTCAATCCATCACTAAACAGGACAGTTCGCCATTTCTGCACATTCCAGTCAATATGAGATGTAGCAAACAGGATTCTTTTCTTCTGGTTTTTTAGTGATATCAGAGTTTCTTTGCAGGGCGTCGAGAAAACAATCCGGCTTCAACAGCTCGTCGTCTGATTGTTCTGTCCAATACAGGCAGCTCTAATTGCATTTGTATTTCGACTGATAATATCCAGGAATCCTTGTTGACGGATCTGACGATCATAGAATCGTTTTTAGATGTGGTGGAACATGGTCTTCCACCTTTGTTATCTGCTGCCAACTTCCCCGTAGAACGATATTTGGAACGTAGTCTTGATACGGTCCATTTTTCACGCGATATTTATCACAAATACTTTTTTGTGACATTCCACTTACATAATCGCCAATAATTTTCTTTCTTAGTTCCAATCCAAGACTGTCGGGACCCATTTTTGCACCTGAAGTCATAAAAAAAATAAAAATAAATAATCACGCTTCTCAAGGCTTACCGTGTTACATTTACCTTGTGATGATACAAAAATGCTCTATGGAACACATCCTCTTGGTTGTATGTGGACTGTATTGATGTAATGAAACACTTGTTGTATTTCACTTCTTGTATTGATGTTCTTCGATAAAACACTTTGATTAAACCCACTTCGATAAACTGTCTTGATAATTCTGACTGATTAACTTCCATATACTGACTGAATTACATGTCGATTTACATGTCTCTTATATAGTAAAATGAACCTGTGTGAACCTGTTGTGGAAGATTCTAGATGCTTCTTTTCGATGCTTCTGGAAGCTTCTGGATGCGTCTGGATGCTTATGATTATTTCTGGATACTTCTGGATGCTACTTGATGCTTCCAGATGCTTTTTCTGGAAACTTCTGCAAGCTTCTGCATGCTTCTGGAAACTTCTTGATACTTCCTTTGTTTATTAAAAACCTTCTGTGACGTTGACACGGTCTAGACTTGAGAAAATGAATCAAACCAAAAAAGTTGCCCTTGTTTTGTCCGCTGCAAAATGGCACTTGTCATCAAAATTCTGCCTTTGTGCTGTCACCTGTCAGCTGATTGCTAAGGTCATGACATGCTATGACTCCAGACTCCTGAACTGTTTGCTGTGGTAGTATAGTTCGTTTCGTTTTTAAGACATGTAAAATTAGTAACACTTTTTAGCATTGTTCGATGTTGGTTGCAAGTTTAATTTTGCTGTGAGCAAAAATAAACTTACATTTATATATATATATATATATATATATATATATATATATATATATATATATATATATATATATATATATATATATATATATATATATATATATATATATATATATATATATATATATTAAACTTACTTACTGAATATATCAGCAAGAGTGCTCGATGAATGAAATCAGAGCTATATAATTGAGTTTGAGACGAGATTAAATAAAAATAATTACATGATTTTTACTACTAAAAGTTTTATGCGTTTAGCAATCATCAGGTAAAAAATACATTGCTTTTTTCGTTAAAAAATATACTCAATAAACATCGTGGCGTTTAAAAACAATTATTAAACTATAATTACTTGCAAGCGTGGTTTGGTATTTTAATCTTTGGGCTCGTGGTTATCAAGCAAGAACTTGTTTTTTTGACGACATATAATCCTGTTTTTTTATTTAAAATATTTTGCGTACCTTTCTATGGTATCATGAAAAGTTTTTCATGTTCGCAAAGCAAACATTTTCTTGGTACGTTGTTGTCGCCGGGGCCTTGTTTAATTATTGATCAAGTTAATTTTGGTGTTATTTTTAAGTTTTCTTTTATCTGCCATATATAATTTGAAAGGGTAGTTTAGCCCATCTTTTTGTGGTTAGCCCATCTTTTCTTCCATTGACCTTCTGCTAGGCCAATATATACTTTTTCTGGGGTATTAGGCGGGGATATTACACATTTATAAATAACAATAGAGGCTCTACATTTTCCTATTATACGGCAGTTTTCTTTCTTTATGCAATTGCAGGGTGGGCTATATTATAGGTAAGTTTTCTTTCCTTTTGCAATTGCAGGGTGTATTCTAGGCTTTATTATTGGGCAGGCTATATTATAGGGCAGTTTTCTTTTTTTATGCAATTGCAGTTTTCTTTCTTTATGCAATTGCAGGCTATATTATAGGGCAGTTTTCTTTCTTTATGCAATTGCAGGGTGAGGAAAACTTCCCTATAATAGGAAAATGTAGAGCTTCTAATTGTTATTTATAAATGTGTGGTATCCCCCCCCTAACACCCCAGAAAAAGTATATATTGGCCAAGCAGAAGGTGAATGGAAGAAAAGATGGGCTAACCACAAACACTCATTCAAAAATAAAAAGATGAAAAATTCAACCACCCTTTCAAAGTAAAAATGGCAGATAAAAGAAAACTTAAAAATAACACTAAAATTAACTTGATCAATAATTAATCAAGTCCCCGCCTACAGCAACGTAACAAGAAAATGTTTGCTTTGCCAACATGAAAAACTTTGCATAATATCATACAAAAGTACGCAAAAATTATTAAATAAAAAAACAGTAATTATATCTGTGTCGTCACGAAAACAAGTTCTTGCTTGACAACCACGAGCCCAAAGATTAAAAAACCAAACCACGCTCGCAATAGTTACGGTTTTATAATTGTTTTTGAACGCCACGATGTTTATGGAGTATATTTTTAAACAAAAAAAACAATGTATTTTTTACCTGATGATTGCTAAACGCATGAAACTTTTAGAATTAAAAATCATGTCGTTATTTTTTTTATCTCGTCAAATTATCAATTGTATATCGCAAGTTCGATTTTGGGCAAAAATGTTGGGTGTTTTCAACGCCTGGCGGGGACCTTAAAATTTATCCTATAAAATTTTTATTCTTTTAAATAATATATGTTGGATTGGATATTAATTACATAAAAGGAGCATGTTGAAAAAATTAAGATACGCCTCCGAGTTATAAAATATGCCTCCGAGTTATAAAATACGCCACCGAGTTATAAAATAGGTTTTTGTAAATATTAATATATATATATATATATATATATATATATATATATATATATATATATATGTATATATATATATATATATATATGAATATATATATACATATATATATATATATATATATATATATATATATATATATATATATATATATATATATATATATATATATATATATATATTATATATATATATATATATATGTATATATGTATATATACGTATTTTTATATTATATATATATACATATATATATATATATATATATATATATATATATATATATATATATATATATATATGCATATACGTATATATGTGTTTTATAACTCACAGTCACTTTCAGAAATACATGTAATATATAATTGGCGAGTACAGTACAATGTTTTACATCAAATGGATCAACTTGCAATCCTTTCTTTTCAATTCACAGATGGAGTCTACGGAAAGTTGAACGTGTCATCACATTCATTCAGACGACCAGGATGATGTTTTTCAAAAATGGATCCAGTTTGGACTGATTTTTTTGACCACAATTTAATATATTCTGCACGAGGTGGTTCACAGTCAAACCGTTCACATAATTTGGCCTGCATTGCTCTTATGGCTGAAACAGGTTTGTTACTCTCATAATACCATACCGGGGCCAAAACACGATACTCAATCGTATATTCGCTCTGGTTAGCCATCTCAAAATGATTGAATAAAAGAAAAGTCAATCAATAAGACGGAAAAAACACATACTGAAACTTTTTAGTGCCTCTGTAATAAGGTTAAATAATAAATAAATTTAAATAATTTCTCGACGAAGAGGTAAATCACTGTTATTCAGAGTGGTAGCCCTCTTAATAAATATCAAACATCGGATTGAGCAATTGTCAGTTATTGGTGATTATAAGCACACCTTATTCAACCGACCAACTTGCGGCTCTAGCAGGCAATAAGCCCGGCCGTGGTCAAGTCCCTGTGTAATAAGGTTTAGGAGATCAAAAAATTTTTCAACATGCCTCCGAAAAAAGCAAATGAAGATGATTTAAACAACTTGAAAATGATGGTAGAAACAAACTTAAAAAGTTTGTTTCTACCATCACAAACTTAAAAAGCGTTAAAAACAAGAGTTGATGCCCTTGAGCAAGAAAATTCTGGTTTAAAAACCAGGTTAGCAATATTAGAAGAAAAGAAAACAACTTCAAGCAATATCAATCATCTGAGTTGGAATGCTATTGTTAAAGATGACAAAAATAAATCAAAAGAAGAATTGAATGTCATGAATGCTGTAGTCGCTGTCAAAAAAGATAATGAAAAAAGAGAAAAAAATATAGATATTGTTGGATTGCGATTATCAACTGAGTCTTAAGGGAGAAATGTAAAGAAGAGGCCAGAGTTCAAGTTGAAGAACTGTTCACAGAAATTAGTGTTGATAAGGATAAAATTCAACGTATTTTTAAATTAAAGCAAAAAAAGATAATAACAGCAAAAAATTTAACAGCAATCCTATTATAGTTGAATTAACAAGCAAAGATGATCAAATGAGTGGAATGAAATCAGCTAAAAAACTTTAAAATAAAATAAATTTACAAATTTTTATACTAATCCTGATCAAAATGTAGCTGAAAGAAACC
>NC_088927.1:53190000-53467500 GCF_038396675.1 Hydra vulgaris | reverse complement strand
TTGAGTTTCTCTTTTGACATGTTTAAGGTTGATGACAAACAGACTTCAATCGAAGTTCAATTTGGTTGGTTCCAAGGGAAAGGTTACTGTGAAGTTACCTATGGAAAATTTAAATGTTTACAAAGCAATAATTGGTAGCTATAATGTTGATCTCTATATTTTTATATATTTATATTTCTTTTTAAAGGCTGCCTGTTGAAAATAAATGAATTTAGTTGAATTCACAAAAAGTAGATATAAAAATCTTCCTTGAACAAATTGAAAAATAAAATTAAATCAGTTTACATTAAAGTTGTAAACTTCATGTATTCGTATTAAATAGTGTAAATTGAAGACATTCTTTCTTCCTTTATCTACAGTTTTATTCACTTGACCAAATTTGATATTTTTGCATTTATTTTTTAGAATCGATTAAGCGCTGTTAGCCTAAAGCAACAGACAAAGAAACTAGGTCATTTATTGCCTCCTGCCTAAAATATGCACCTTATCGTTTGAATGGAGGTAAACGGAAATCTTGCAACCACGAAATAGAAAACGATGAAGTTCACAAAAGCGATTAAGAAATAAATCAAGGTGACGACGAATGCGAAGTAGAATGTGACGCTGCATCAAACAAAAGCGGAAGTAGTAGCGAAAAATAAAAATAAACTATCTTACTATCCCCCACTTATTAAACTTTGTAACAAATACTTTTTTGTAAATTTTTTAAATGTTATCTTTCGAAAACGTTATAAAACGTAAGTTGTTTTTTCGACGTTGAATCGATGTTGATATTTCAACGTAGATTTCTTGTTTCCAAATCAACGCTTAAATCAATGTTTGTAAATCAACGTACACTCAACGTTGATTTATTGACGTCGAATCAATGTTGATATTTCAACGTCGATATTTTGTTTCCAATTCGACGAATAAATCGACGTCTGTAAATCAACGCGTTATCAACGTTGAATCAACGTTGAAATGCTTGCTGGGTTTGTATATATACATTGTATTTATGTATATATACATATCAATAGAATCTAAAGAAAATCCTCATGTCTTTTGAAATTCAACATAAAACCCTGAGAATCAAACAGTGTAAACATGAGCATATAAATGTTGGATTTTGCGCCGTTACATAAAGTTAAACAAAAACAAAACCCATGATATAAGCCTGATAAATATGTGATTGGGATTCGGTTATTTAAATATTATGATTTGCATTTTTGTTAACTGTTTAACTTTAAATATTTAAAAATTTAAACTTAAAAAAAAAAAAATACTGAAAAAAAAAAGAACTTGATGTCATTTCATCATAGAGAACATTTTTCTTCACAATCAACCATATAATTTTAAATTAAAAAGTGTGTTTTTTTGAACCACCTTACTTAATTCGCCATTTTAAGTAAATTAAATTTAACAGCTATTGCGGTTATGAAAGTTATTCATTTTATTAAAATTAATTACTTTAACTACTGCCTTTTTAACATTAACTATTTTTATTTTTTCAATTAATCTTGATGTTATTTACATAAGTAAAAGTGTAAAAGTTTAATTTCTAATTCGTTTAAAAAAACTGGGAATCGCTCTGCATTTTGCAATTTTATTTTAAGTTTTGTTTTTGACTTTTTTTTCAGCGCGTTTGTTAAGTTTCTTCTGAAAATGACTAACTGGAATAAATGTTGTCTGGAACGGACTAATTAAAATTAGTTTGTTCCAGACAACAGTTTTTTGATTAGCTATTAATAAATAAAGAAAAAAATTAATTTTGATTTCTGTTACGTGGTTGTTAATTAAGATCTTATCTTCAACGTGGTTTTTAACTACGAACACGCGGAATAAGAGAAGAAGCGATAAGCAGCAGCAAAGCTACAAATATGCCCGGTTCCTTTATGGTAAACTTTAATCAGGATCATTTACCTATTTCCTCTCGACATAGTCAATAAAGAAAAAAGTAAATCAAAAAACTGTTGTTTCAAAGCTATTTTATAAAAAGTCTTTCATTCTAAAAAGTTATAAATCCCAATTTTAAACGAAAAAAATGTTTTGAGAAAAAATTAGGATAAAGCCCCCCTTAGCCAGGAAAAAATTTACCAACATATTCATCGGGACTACACAAATGCTGCCAGATTTCAACCAAGTTTAAAAGATTAATTAAAATTAAAAAAAAAAGAAATTCAAAAAAGTGTATTTCTCCGGTTTGCTCTGAAAACAATTTTAACATGCACGTTTATCAAATTTACACAAGTGCTGAAAGTTTCAGAGCACTAGCTAGTGTGGAAGGTAGTAAAAAATCAATCGCGCAATTTCGGGACCACTGACAATCGACAAACAACTTGTCAAGTCACGCTAACGATTAAAAAGTTAAAAGTTTATTCTGAAGCAATTAAACAAGATTTTAGTTTTCTAATCTTCCTTGTGCAGGTTGGACACCAACGCTACGAAAAGGTTATTAGGGTGCCCACAACCGGCTTTCGTTACCATCTTTTTTTCAAATCGATTATAAATAATAAAATGCAATAAAAAGATTATATCTGATAAACACTCCTTTTATTATACAGATTATATCAGATAGTTTAAATGCCCTTACGGATACCAAAAATGTCACATTGCGTCATATTATATAGATTATATCAGATTTAAATGATTTATAATTTTTTTTAAATTGTTTTAGCAGACAATGCCCTTGCGGATATCAAAAAGGTTATATTGCGACAAATTACCATAACAGAATATTTGATTGAAAAGATTAATACAAAAAAAAGCTGTAGAAAAACTGCGCTCTAACGAACAGTGACTTAGCCAAGGTTTGTATGCATGGCTAGCATCCAGTAGCGTAGCTACTAAAGTTAATAAAATGAAAAAACCAATGATTATATAGCAGCCCCTTTTAGCGCTTTGGCTCTAAAGCGGCAGGGAACCCGTCTCTACTCTACTGGTAAAAAACGCACGTTATAAACTACCCTTTATGATATACGTGAAGAGATATCTTTTCAAAATGCCCTGCGACAAACACTACCCGCATACATCAGAGTATTACCTGAATTACTTACCATAAGAACCCATAAACAGGTAATTGATTTGAATACGCTCAAAATATTATCTATCTATCTCAAAATTTATGTTAAGTCAACATGAAATGACTTCTTATTGAGAAAGTAGATAATATAACTTACATTTTACTTACTTACAAAGTAAAATATAAAGTTTCAAAGACAAAATTTACTTTTAGGTGTTATTGTAAATAACAATTTTTTCAAATTTCTTTAATGTAACTTGTTTTTGCTAATTAGTAACTTTTACACGTAAAAAAAAATTATTTTGTTTACTTTTTTTTATCTTTTTATTTAGGTGCCCAAAGAAGGGGCACCTAAATAAAAAGATCTTAATAAATAAAAAGTCCTCATGGTCTTATCACTGAGCACCGCGTATGAGCATTTAATAGAAAGTGCAAAAAAAAATGCAAATTACTTTTACTTGTGAAAATAAATCACTTTTTTAAGTAACATTTACTCATTTAAAAAACTTTAGTAATAAAATTTTACATGTTATATAATTTATGTAAAAAAAAATTACTTTTAAATGTAAGTAAATTATATATTTTTATAAGAATTGAGTAAAGTAATTTACGCATAAAAGTAATTCGCGTTTTTACATCAAAATAATTATAAGAGCCATCCCAAGTTTGATATCTCTTTCATAACTTTGTAAAAACAGGTATAAAATTATATTATTTTATGGCTCTATGATAAAGTTATATAATGATAAATGATAAAATATTACATGTGTATGAACAAGTTATAAAAAAGATATTTTACGTTTGCCATGGTGACTACGAGTTTGATTTCATGTGAATAACCCAAATAATCATAAGGATAAATTCAAAAGTACTAGTAAAACGTTGATTATGTCATATCAAACATGTTTATAAATTACTAAAGCATTTCAATAAGTACTATTTTCTCTTCTAGTTAAGCCTGATCGTTGAAATCAAACATTAAAAATAAAATGTTATTGTATTTTTAGGTTCCCTGTTTCCTTGCCATAATTAAAAAAGATTAAAAAAGGTTTTAGCCTAAATGATAAAAATAATGGCAACTGAAGAAGTAAGAATAGCATTTCACTTTTATATTTTTGTAAAAGTAAAATAGTAAATGACAAGTTGATAAAAGTATGATAGGAATGTTGATTTTATAGAAACCGAAACAAAATTGTTTCAGATGTGTAGATTATATAAAAAATTATACCTTCGAATTTAAGAACTTTTGTGTTGATTAATGATTACCAATTGATAATACGTTGTTTTAATTTTTTTTAATTTCAAAATAATAGCATTATATAATTTTGACTCATAAAAGTTATTCTAAATATCTTACATAAACTTCATTTGGTACCTGCATAGTATTCGTTATTAATTTTAACTGTATTTTTGTTGGTTTCTTTACTATTAAATTTTGCCGCATAATCAAATAATAATAACAGCAATAATAACAATAATAATTATAATAATAATAATAAGTAATACAACAAAACCAAGTTTAAAGCCTAAAGCTAAAAAGAATTAAATAGATCATTAAACTACAGCTTTAATAATAATTGAGCGAAAATATTAAGTTAAACCAACTTTTAATATATTTACTTTGTTATGCTTATTACTCTTGCTGCCTTATAACTATTACTCTTAACACAAAATTGTTCTTGAAGTATATCTTAAACTAGTTGTTTTTTATTTTAACATTTATAATTTCCAATAAATAATTTGCAAAGTATAAATATAATATACGCTTATCGTAAATACCTACGATTGGGGCTTGGTGATAAGACAAATAACGTCTTCTACATGCCCCGCCAGTGATTTCATTTATAAACATTTAAATTATAAAAGTAATTATACGGCGAAATAAACAAATAAATCTAATGTTATGTGCGAATAACACTCAAGCAAAGCAAGAGGAAACGTTAAATAAAGATCTCTAATGAGGCTACGATCATTAGAGATCTTTATTTCACCACAAATGAATAGTATAATTGTGTAAACTGCCGTTTATTGAGTATGTTTCTAGCTTTATATAAAATACCAATGCATTAGTAAAATCTAGAAGAAATAATATTAATGTGATGTTTCCAAGAAAAATTTTTATCAATATAGGTTCCTAAAAATTTTGTTACTTTTTCTCTTTTCATAATTACATTGCCAATGTAGAGTTCAGGTAGTAGAAGTTGTATTCTATGCTTTTTTTATAGAATGGATAAAAAAGTATTCATTTAGCTTTAGCAGTGTTAAGAGATAATCTTTTTATTTTGAACCAATCGGAAAGTTTTTTTAATATACTAGTCATATTATTGAAAAGAATATTATTATTTTCGTGATATAAAAATAAATTTTTGTCGTCTGCAAAGATTATTTTGGTTAGGCTTGACGTTTTATGGAGATTGTTTATATATATATATATTATATAGAGAAGAGGTCCAACGAAGATTTTTTATTATAAACATATTGCTTACAATTTGTTATCTTTTCAATCAACAAAGGGTGTCTTTTTTTTACTCCATATGATGATAATTTTTCTATTAGAACTTGATGGTTGACGGTATTAAAATCTTTAGATAAGCCAATAAATACTCCTAATGTGAAATCAGATTTTTTAAAAGATTCTGAAATGTTGTTCGTTAGTTGGGAAAGTGTGTAACAGAGTATTCTGTTGAACTAATATTTTCAAAACCAAGTTGGTTTTTGTATACGATTTTACTATTAATTACTTAGGCGTAAATTAGATTAAATCTTTTTTTTCCTGAAACTTCTGAAAAATCTGAGAGAACCAATATAGGACGTTAACTATTTATGTTAGTAAGATCTCCTATCTTGTAGATAGGAACTACTTTAACAACTTTTAGACAATCTGGAAACATTCCTTGACTTATGCTCTAAAAGATTTTGAAAAGAATGTGTTTCATAAAATCACAAAAAACTTGATGGTAAATCGCATTTTTGACATATAAACTAAGTTTTCAAAGAGAAAAATTCTTAACATACCACCATATTTTGATAGTTAAATGTGAATAATTAGAAGCAATAAAAACCACTAGTGCCTGAATTTAACTACAACGTGCTTTTAGAATTAATAACTAAAAAATCTTGCGAAACACACATTTTTATGTCAATGGATTTTGACTTTTTTTAAAAAATTGAAACTCAAATATAATTCTAATAAGGTGCCTTTGTGGCTTTAAAAATTAAAATATATTAAACTTTTCGCAAAGCTTACTAGGATCAAAATGCGTACAAACATTTCAAAGCATAATACAAATTCAGAAAGTATTATTAGGATCTACTCTCATTAGAGTTTTGCTACCTTGAATGTTTGCCAGCTGGTGCAATTAAAAACAGGTTATAGAAAGAACTAAATATTCAAAAAGTTTACATCTCGATAATTTTCTTGTTGAAAAAATGAAAATAAACTTAACATAGATGCAAATAATATTTATAATCATTATAAAAAAAATTTGTAAATTTTCCATTAGTTCTGATTTAAATATAGAATGCAGCATTGTTCATTTTAATACTGGAAAAAGCCATGATTTATAGAATGCAGCATTGTTCATTTTAATACTGGAAAAAGCCATGATTAATGTTGTTTTCTGTTTTATTTAGTCATTTATAGTATATAATTTCTTTGCTTTAATGAATCTCAACAATTTAGTTTTTTGACTTTCTTGGACCAGCAAACTGTCAAATTTTATACTTCAGGTCAAGGAGTGCGAGGTTTGAAACAAAGTCTTTTAAGTTATTTGTAAAAAAGTACAATCATAAGTTAAATTTTATATCAGTATGCATTAGCGATGTGGCTATTTTTTAAAAGTGTAGAATTATGGAGTATATTAATTTTTAAGTTTTTTTTCTTGTTTATAAAAGAATTTAAAATTCAAAAGTTGCTTTTTTGCACTAGTTTATTTTAAACGATTCAATTAACGCATTAAGATTTAAATAAAAATAAACAATTGAATTAAAAGTTTGGATTAGTTGGTGGAGTAATGCTTTATTTATTGGCTATAGCATCTTAACTAGTCTTTGTTACTTTATATTTGGTAAATTTTTACCAATTATGAAATTATGCTTGTGTGCTTTAATATATTTATAAAATTGAAGTTTTGTTTTTACAAGCTTACCTCTTAATTTATTTTATTATATTTTTTGCAGGCCGCAATTTTTTCATTTTTTTCTATAAGTAAATAAAGATTTCTTCGTGTAACCTTTATACAAGTACAAATATAAAAATAAGTAAATTTAAAAAGATTAAAAACCATTTTAAACAAACTTTTTTTAAAGTTGAAATTTAGGCTTTCTTAAAAATTATGGATTAAAATTTATTCATCAATAATTTTGTAAATATGTAATAATTTTGTTTGGTCGCAACTTTTAAATATATTTTTATATAAAAAAATCATTTCAACAGTCAATATTTAGAGAGCTTGCTAAAAATTTTCTGACCTTGTCAAAATTTTTTTGTTTAAGCATTTACTATCATGTGCTTTATACGAAGGAGGGGAAGTTTATCAACTTTTGGAAAATGTATTCACCCTGAGCGTATTAAGATTCTTTAAATTCTTTCGTTTATTTAATTTCACTTATTGTCAAAGAAAGCTATCGACTGATAAAAATAAAAATATAAAGTAATCAGATTTTAAAATGTCAAATTTAAACTAAGCGATCAAAATAAAAACTTTAATTGCATTCAGCTCTGAAGTGAGTTTGTATTAAAAACTGAAAAACTTGAATAGCTGTTGTTATACATTTTTGAGTTGTTTGTCCGCATTTTGATCCCAGAATTTTTATTCAATAATTGTGGGATGAAAGCAAAACGGTACCCAATAGAATATAATGCCGAATTATCTAAACGTAACTTTACATTCAAATTTATTGTTTCAACTTGAATTCGTTGTACTGTGCAAACAATCGAATTTTTTTTTGTTTCTGTTAGTTCTGTAATGTCTCAACATTTAAGATATTTAAATTGATACACCCTATTGCATTAATTTTAATGTTGGGATAATAATAACGAATTTCAAATAAAATGTTTTATTCAGAAAAACGTATTCAATTGAAATATGGTTTTGATTAAGTATTTTTTACTTCATGTATTTTTTCAACACTTACTAATACATCATGGTTTTCACCCAACCACGAGTATTATGATTTTACAAAAGTTACGTTGTGTAACAAATGAGCTCAGGTGTCAGGAATTATGTCAGAAATTATGACTTTGTCACTGATAACCGTTAAATATTTAACGGCTTTGGCGGGAATATTTCTTCCAAGACAACGATCTACACTTTGATCGTTGAATGTATTAATGCCCATGTATTAATTTTTTTTTGGCATTATGATATAGATATTCATCAATTTTTCCCAAATAACATAACTTTAATCTCCTTTTTTTTTTTTGATTTATTTGTTTCCAATCACATGCTTCTTTTCCCAACCATGCTTCGTTGCTCCAAACATAGGAACGTCTGCCATTAGTAAAACGTGCATATCGTTCGATGGCAAAACAAATTTTAGTTTTTAAGACTGCTGTGGTTATCATAAAAAGTTTTTAAGACTGCTGTGGTTATCATAAAAAGTTTTTAAGACTGCTGTGGTTATCTCTAAAAGTTTTTAAGACTGCTGTGGTTATCATTAAAAGTTTTTAAGACTGCTGTGGTTATCATTAAAAGTTTTTAAGACTGCTGTGGTTATCATAAAAAGTTAGCACCAACTTGTTTTTAACTCAATTATTTCTTGTCTAAAAGTAATTATGGAAAGACTCTTTTTTTTCGATCTGTTTCGAGTTGTTGAATAATTTTTTGTATTATTTTCAACTAGACTTATATTCATCAATAAATTTTAAATTTTATAATAAAATATTATAGCGTTCAAAAATTATGACCATATAAAGTTTGAACCTCCCTCAATTTGAGGGGGTTGCAAATTCTAAATTGTCATATTTTTTTAACTCTGAGAGATAATACTATGAAACTTAAAATTTATCGATGAATATAAGTCTAGTTAAAAATAATACAAAAAATATTTTATCAACTTGTTGCTCTCACGTTTGGGGCAGGGATGGGGCAAAAATTTTGAGGGCTCCAATCATCCCAATTTTTTGCTAAGCATACTTATTTGTCATTTTGTCATAAGTATAAATATATAAATGTTTAGAGTTTGCTCAATGTCTGGAAGTTAGCTCAAATACCAAAAAATGCTTTGGGCGCTTCTGACTCTTGCGACACTAGTTGAAATATTTCATGTAATTAAGAACAAAAGTCGTATAGGATTTTTAGTTTGAAAGCCAATAGGTTTAAATTTGTTTAATTGAAGAGAACTTCCCATATTTGTAAAGCGTAAATAAAATCTTTAGTGTGCGGAACCATTTTATTGACCAACTCTATTTTCAACAGGTGGTATGCGGAAAAGCATGCAACTTAAAACAGCCTATTGCACTTATTTAAAAATTTGTGTAAAAAGGTTTTTATTTTTTAAGTTTCATAGATGCTGCAAAATTATATTACAATCAACAAACATAAAAATGTCTTTATCTTTTCTTTAACACGTATACCCCTTAAGATTTTTATTAAAGTTAGAGATATCCAAGATTTTAGTTTTTTTTAACCCCTCTTGCAATTTAACAAATATCATACCACTAACAATGTAATTTTTGATAAAATGTTGATACTTTAATAAAATTTACTTAAAATAACTGATGACTTTACTTAAAATAACTGACTTTTCTATCTTATCTCGAGGACCGCGGTTATTGAATTCGATCCTTAAAGAGGAAATAAAAAACATGAAGTCATCAAATCTTTTTAAAGCAGCAGTCAAACAGCACCTATTTAACTAAAGAGACATCAACATACTCTCTTGTTTTTAAAGATCAAACTAATCATAACTAACTAAAACGAATTTATCCCTTTTGAATTACCACAAACGATGATTATATCACAATACAAATAGTTTTTTATTTCTTTTCTATACTTATCTATCAGATCGTTACGTACAAGGCTTTGTTTTTGGTTTATTTCTACTTATGAATTTTTAATGTCACGTCCCAGTGGGCACAGTACGTTTTTAAAACGTTCTTTGGACGTTTTTATTAGGTTTAAACCTTGTAAAAACGTCTAAAAAACGTTTTAAAAACGTTTTAAAAACGTACTGTGCCCACTGGGGTTAATCTCACGTGAAACTCATTTCAAAGTTACCAATAAAAGGGTAATTGATATGACTGCAGTCTTCTACTTGCTTCAGTCATTATTTTAATTTTTTTTCTTATCTTATTTATAAATGTATACCTATAAATATACTTGTATTTTTAAATGTATTAAAGTTAATTGTATTTAAAATAAATAGTGGTACAATAAATTACAAAAAAAAATAAAATGAAGTATTAGTGAAAAAACTAAAATCAGATACAGCTGGCTCATGCTTTTGTAGTTTACAAGTCTAGACAATATATATTGAAGAGGAAAGATATCACTAATTAAAATATTATGTACCAGGTAGCTACTTGTTATATGTATGTATAAAAATCTGGTAGAAAATAAAATCTTTTATTTCAAAAAATATTGTCTATTGAGTAAATTTTGTATAAAAAAGTAAATTTTTGCAATCTGTCTATAGCTTTATTAACTAAGACTTATCTTGAAAAGTATTTTAATGAGAAATTACAGTATCATGCCACAAACACCACTTTTTGGATTCAATGGTGTTACAATTTTAATGCCAGTTTTAGTATTCTGTCATTTGTTATGAAAAACTTTCAAATAAAAAATCTATTAAGGAAAAAGTGTTACCTTTTTTTTTCTTAACTGAAATCGAGTTATTGAATCAATAGTATATTCTCTGCAATGTTGTAATAATGAAATGATATTAAACTGTATTTTACTTCTTTAATGTTTTAAGCGTCAATCCTTTAGCCTCAATAAAAAAAATATCTTAAATTGAAATAAGAGCTTTCAAGCGCATTCAACCATTGAGTATTTATCTTACCTGTTGTAATGTTATAATGCTGATTTACTTTAATGTACAAAGAGTAATAATACGTTTTAATATTTTGTGCTCGGTTAATTTTTATTTATTACACACATAAATACTTTACGTTTTATTTATAACTTAAACTGTAAAATAATGTAAAAAGTTCTATTATAACCTTATTATAGCAGAAAAAAAAACTAAAAAACAAGACTTTTCAATAATCAAACTTATACGTTTTGTTTAATACAATCCTTTAGTATTAGTCGCATCATACCTATAAGAAATAGATAATCTGGAAAAACAGGCCGTTTCCATTATTTTGCCGTTTTAACTTGAAATTTGATATTTGGCCGGTTCACCTTGCCTAACTTTAAAAACGTAAGCAATGAAATTTATATACTATATAAATTCTTTATAATATTGCAACATTGCTTGAAGATTTGTATATAGCGATTACTGATGAAGTTTTTGACAATAAGCAAGGAATTTAAACATGAACTAGATGTATTATTATTTAAAGATTGATTGGTATCCAATTTTTTGTGCAACTTGTGTTATAAAATTTACAAAACGAAATATAGCTAAAAAGACATAAAACTTCAAAACACAAACTCATCAACCCATTTAGCAAAGATGAAAACTCCATAACATTTTGACATCTTGATATTAAAAAAAATAATGTTGAATAGTCTGTTGATAAATTGTCAAATGATTTATGGGGCTTCGCGATAAGACTGAATTTGTCTTCTTCTAGCCCTAGCAGTGTATATACATCTATTCAAGTCTAATTTTGTAGTTATTTTTTTTTTGGCAAAATACAAAATAATAATAATTTATGTTTGCCTGAAGAATTTCTTTGAAAAAAAAGAAAGAGTTAAAACTTCAAAGCAGAGCGATAGTTTTAGTTTTGAAAAAAACTGCAGATTATTATTTCAAAGTACAACGGTGTTGCAGAAAAAAATTTTTCTCAGTTTTATGGGCTTCCTCACAAAAACTTATTGCCATCCAAGCTTGATGATGTTTTATTAACCAACACTTTGATTAATGAAATTGCCAATCACATTCTTCAAGATTTTTCACGAAGATAACATAATACATCATCTAATAGTGAAATTTTGTCAGCCAATAATTTCGATGAAAAAGAATTAAGTGTAATTTAATATTTGGCTGGTTCAAATTTTCTAAATCTGATAAGCAATATAAAAAACAATGCATGGAAATATAATTTATTATGTATTTTGATACTAATAACAGAGGTGATTTTTTTTTAAACTAATATTTACACTCAAAATAATGTGAAGCAATTTTTCGTAAACAAAACAAATTTTTTGTAACATCTATCAACAGCAATGCTCTGGTTAATGAAATGCTTAACAACTCAGTTATTACAGGGTGACCAGAAAAACCGCAGACAAATTTAACAAGTCCTGATAATAAAGTTTTTTTGCGGTATCCAATTAGTTTTATTGGTTTTCGGATTCTCCATGTTTTTATGTTTAGTATATATATGTCCTGAGTTTGATATTTCTAAAATATATATTACTTTTTTAGAATGTCAAATAAAATAGTGCAATTTTGGAGTTATTTCGTAAAGGTCTAGGCAGGATGAAATTAATTGTTGTTGAAATGTAAGAAATGTAACTCGGCGTGCAGAAAACTTTCTTGACAGAATTCAGTGTCAAGCAGTGTTAATGTCTGTTAATTTGGTTTTACTTTAAACACTTCAGAACAAAGCAAAGTATGAGTTTAACTATTTATAGTAACAATTAACACTTTTAAATCTAAATACTTTTGTTTTATTTTTATAATTTTTATCATAATTATGTTCTTTTTTTCATTTTTTTTTTTTAGTTTGTCTTCTCTTTGTCATCTTTTGATTAGTTAGCTAACTGTTGAAACATGATTTTAATTTTGTAAATTTAGTATGATTTGTTAACATGCTGCTTTGGAAACACTTTCTTTCTCTCTCTCTCTCTCTCTCTCTCTCTCTCTCTCTCTCTCTCTCTCTCTCTCTCTCTCTCTCTCTCTCTCTCTCTCTTAGATGACTATAATTGTCCTTGATTGTTCAAATATTGTAATAAATAAAATCTTTTTAGTCCAAGTATTTAAGTTAATAAAATATCTTAATAAGTTGTGGTGTTATTTGCCAGCGTTACTATAGTAACAATGTGTACATTGTGTTGTCTAGCCTTTTTATAATCTTTTTTAAATATTCTATAGACAGAATATATGAACCTGTCATTTCGAAAAGGACATAAGTCCAAAACTTTTTGCATTTAGTTTATAAGTTTGAATTAAAAATTTCTGTATGATTTATGTTTTTTTTATAAATAATAAAAAATGCATAAGTTATATACGTTCTTTATTTATCTACTTCTATGTTTAATTTCTTTAGCAGCCTAGACATTTTTTTAATAAAAATCATATTTCTGTTGATTTTGAAAAGTTTTAGTAAATGGACTTGTGCTCTTTTCGAAATGACAGGTTCATATAATTTCTGTTATTATTATCCTAATTCTATTAACAATAAAATGCAAATAGTACTTTTGTAATTAAAAATTGTAATTTTTTTTTCATGTCTTTTTTTAAGTATTTGCAGGCTTTCCTTGACTTTCCTTTTCTGGCACTTGTGTTGTGACAGATTTTAAAAAGAACTCAACTGATGTTAATGCGGTCTTTATGTCGTTACCTATAAGCAATGACGTTGCTGATACGGAGTCAAAGTTAAAATATATATAGATAAATTTGTATTTGATATTTTAGATAATATATCTAGTTATTAATGTGTTTTTATTGTTATTAATGATTTAATAACTCATAACCCGTATTACGGGTTGCTTACTGCTAGTCATTATCATTGTTATGAATTCATATTAGTTAATAAAATTGTATTAAATATTCTCTGGTTATCGTGTTTTATACGTGTTTAAATGCGAGTTTGATACTCAGTAGGTGTCGTATTGTATACCTGTATTTATACGCATCTGATGTCTATTTTTAATGCGCGTTTGACACGATAAAATGGCTAACATATTCGTAAATAATACGTATTCTGGAAAGTTTTAAATGCGCATGAAATACCACGAAAATATCGTATTGAATATTTTCTGGTTATCGTATTTTATACGTGTTTACAAGAGTTTCAAATGCGAGTCTGATACCCAGTAGGCGTCGTATTGTATACCTGTCTTTATACGCATCTAATGCGTATTTCTAATGCGTGTTCGACACGATAAAATGGCTAACATACATACCACATCGATACGTATTTAAACGAGTTTCTAATGCGCATTTACAACTAAGTTTGCCGACTGGGAAATTCGCAATATAATATTTTATTATATAGAAATTGCCTAAAAACACTTTTTTTACATTAGAGTTGATTTGGAAGGTTAAAATTTTCACTAAAAGCTACTAATACATAATGATAACGATTGAACTTTTCCACATTTTGACTATATATATATATATATATATATATATATATATATATATATATATATATATATATATATATATATATATATATATATATATATATATATATACATATATATATATATATATATATATAAATATATATATATATATATATATATATATATATATATATATATATCAGGGGTCAATTTGATGGTCGGACATCGAACATTACCCGGCTAAAACCTCAGATTGTCCAATCAATTAATAAAGTAATCTGACATTTTGACAGACAGGAATGAAATTATACAAAATAAATTTTTATTATTTTTTAAATTATATCATTGAAAAGAAAAAAGTATGATATTTTTAAGTTGTATATACATTTTATTCAAAAAGTCGCACAAAAAAGAAATTGTTTAAAAAAATAAAGTAGTCTTTAAAATTGTAATTTTAAATCATTTTATGCACTGATTAGTAAGTCAAGTTTAACAAAAACTTTCGAATAGTTTTTTGTAAAAATATTAACAAAAAAAAATAAAGCAATTAAATCATTGGAAGATTTAATTTAATTTATTCATAAATTAAAGTAACTTATAAAAATAATCTTTTGAAAGATTTTTAAAAAGACATGGAAAAATAGTTTTAAGTGTTTAAATTTATTATAAAAAAAAACTTTTTTATTTTAAATAATTTTTATAAATTTAGTTTTACAAGTTTTGTATGAATGCTCAATTCTCTCATTCAACTTGCAAATCAGTGTTTACTTTGCTTCTTATTTTGTAGTTGAAAAGAATGCTATATATACTGTTAATTTTGAAATGCTAAGTTTTAATGTTAAAACAAAATAAAAACTACCTTATTCAATGACTTTTATGATAAAAACATGTATAAATAAATATGTACATGAGATTTGTATGAGAATCATTCGAATCAGTAGAAAGTTGTAAAAATGGTTAAATTAGTTGGCCATTTATCTAGAGGCAGATAGTTGTCAAAACTCAAAATTTTGCTTTAAATTTTGTATACAAAATACATATACTAAATAACAATATTTCAAATATTTTACTAAAATATTTAAAAATGACAGTTAAAAAATCAACAATTGTTAATCTTTTTAAAATTGTGAAAATGTAAAAGTCTTTTAACTCACCCCAGTCCATTATACATTATTAACAAACTTACTTCTACTTTCTAGTTGGGTGCCAGTCTGGGGCAAATCTGTCAACTGTGTATCTTCGGTTACAATACTAAACATAGCTACCATGAGTTATAGTTTCAGTGGAAATGTAAGTGTTTTGTTATTTTTAACACAGATTTACAAGAACTATTAGTAAAAGTCTTTTTTAGTAATAGCAAAATTAAAATTTTTGATTTTTTATTTATGAAGTTCTTCCATTTTCAGATAGCTGCTGTTCAATTATGACCTGCTCATCTGCTGATCAAGTTTTTTCCATCTTTGCATTGGAAGATTTAAAAATAGATATGCACATAAAGATTGTGCACTGTAATTAGGCATCCTTTGAAAAATTATATTCGTTACTGATAATCTATTTTATTTTGCTAATTTAAATTTCATGTATCCTAATTTAAATTTTACTTTAAAAAATTTAAATGCAATCATTTTGTTTTTATGGAATTATTTTTAGAACCATGCTATAATATGGAATGGCAAAAAAATGCACTTTATGAAATACCTGAAAATAAGTCTTTTATCAGATCTGCAGGTACTTTTTAAATATTGTCTTATTGGCATATGTTTTATCCTATTATTACATCCTCCCCTATACAAATTTTAATGCTTTAATAATAGTAATTTTCTTTCTCTTGTTTAATTCTATTTTTTGATAGGAAGTTTTACTTGCGATGCCCACAAAATTGCCGTGTATGAACAGAATGTTTATTTGGTTGATTCACATACGATATCAATTAGAACTTTTCAGGTAGTGAACATTTTCAGGTTGTGAACTTTTTGAGTTAGTGAAAATTTTCATGCAGTAAAAATTTTTAGGTAGTGATCATTTTTATTTAGTTAACATTTTCAGGAAATGAACATTTTTAGGTAGTGTTATACTCAAGCTGTTTTAAGCCCTTTCAAATCATTTCATTATACTTTCATGTTTCTTCAACTAGGGCACAGTAAAACAAGAGCTTACATTTCTGGAAAAAGAAGTTGACCCTTTTGATTTGGATATATGTGGATCTCATATGGTAGTTGCAACAAAAAGAGGTGTACTTAAAATATATGATTTATCACGGAAGTAAGTTTTAATATGATAATTAGCATTAGTATATTTATGCAGCATATTTTTATTTTAAAACAATTTTTAGGGAAGCTTGCCAAGTAAGTGTCACCAAGTACTTGGAAGATTGTATTTAAAAACCTTGAAAAATTAATCTGATTAAAATCAATTGCAACGGTACAAAAGTTGCTGTATTGTCTCAGAATGTGCGTAAATGTTTGAATTATATTTTTATCCTAGCATGAAATTTTTATCGTAGCATTTAATTATCAGAATGTCTGCATTTTGTTATAAATCTAAATTTACAAGTTTCGTGTTTCACAAGTTATTTGAATCAGCATATTTGTAAAAGATTAAAAAAAAAGTGTTGTATCATTACTCAATGTTAAATATTTATAAAGGTTCTTTAAAAAAAACATTGGATTTTAAGCTAAACGGGAATTTTTCGTTCATATATTTAGGCAATATTTATCGTTTGTCTTTCAGAGGTTTTGTTCTCTTGCAACTTTTAGTTTTACTCTGAAAAGACCAGATTAAGCCATCTGGTCATTGATGAAAGATGAATTGAAAGCTAACAAAAAAGATGTTGTCCATAAATTAGGTCATGCAGTTTTTGACCGTTTTTTGACTGTTTTCCATTCCTTGTCAGTTGATTTTTATTTTTTATTTTGCATAGTTTTTATTCTTATTTTTGCATGATTTTAAGTTACATAATGTATGAGTCAGATTCGTGATTTTTTTTTGGTAGTAAAGCAAAAAATAGAGTTTCTTTTTTTTGCTTGATAATCTCAAACATTAGCTTTAAAAAACTGAGTTTGCTTTATTTATGGTGGCACATGAAGTCCTGACTTGTGATTTTAATTCAGAGTTATTTAAACCAGGTTCAGACCTTATTTATTTTTAAAATCTTTTAATGTTATGAGTTTTTTTTTCTTTTTAATAATGTCACCATGTTATGAGTTTGTTTTTTAACTTTTAGTTGATGTCACCATGTTATGAGTTTGTTTCATTTTTTTTCATCTTTAATTTATCTCACCAAAACATGATTTTTTTTCCTTTAGTATAACTTCACTATGTTATTGTTTGTTTTTTTTCTTTTTATTAACCTCACTATCAAAGTCAATCTCAATTTTAAATGTTCATGTCAGTGTTGGTTTAAGTTCTCAAAATTCTAAAAAAAAAAGACTAAAATAAATGCGTCAAGCATTTGATATGACAGAGACAGAAAGAAATAAAAGACCATTAAATAAAATTTGGCCAAAAGATTACAAAAGTTGATTTAACAATATGCAACACTGTTGCAAAGTCAGGGAATTATTTAATAGATTTTAGTTGCTTTAAGTAATGAAACTAAGTTTTGCTTTTTTGCTAA
Organism: Hydra vulgaris; assembly: GCF_038396675.1. Taxonomy (NCBI): domain Eukaryota; kingdom Metazoa; phylum Cnidaria; class Hydrozoa; order Anthoathecata; family Hydridae; genus Hydra; species Hydra vulgaris. The sequence goes on along the minus strand of NC_088927.1, from coordinate 53,449,475 downwards.
AGTTGTTGCTTTTGTTGTAAGTTGTTTGTTAGTATTACTAAAAAAAAATAAAAATTTAATTAAAATAAAGTAAAAATTTGAACAAATGACTAGAATCAGATCATGCTAATTTTAAAGATGCATAAAATAGTACTAAACCCTTTGATTTGTTTGGGAAATAAGTTTTAGGAAAAAATTTAATAGATTTTTCTTGCCGACAAAAAGTATAACTGAAGTAAAGATTAATAATTGTTTAAATGAAATTTTCAATTGAGACTATCATAAGACTGTTGCACATTAAAGAAGACAATCAAATTTTTGGTTTTGAAGATTCTGAATAATGTAATAAAGTATTGTTGAATAACAATAAATATATGTTACAGTCTCTAACTAATTAAACTTAAAAGATTTTTTGATAATAAATCTTTTGAAGTTGATGGTTGTTTTTGGATGGTGATTTTTTGCGATGTTATTTTTTAAACAGCTTGAAAATCTTTATATGAACAATTTAAAGCTTTTCAAATACAATAGAGCTGGTTAAATTCCAAGTGATAGAATTAACATAATTACGTAAGAAAAAATATTACCAATTTTTGTTCCTAAAATGGATATGACCCAAAGAACTATTTCCTAAAACTTATCTTTTCCAATGAATATTATTAATACAGTGATTAAAGATGAATGTAGTTGTTTAAAATTTACAATCAACGATAGGTCAGATATCTAAAGACGATTTTGAAAACAAAAATGCTAAATCTATGAATATTGAAAAATTAGGATTCAATTAAAATATTTTGAATAAAGACGTGTTCTGTTTTCTTAACTATCAAGTTGTCAGAGCTTATAGTGTCAACTGCTTCAAAGCAAAATTTGAACAGCTACCACTATAATTACTACAGCGCATCATCTTTTGTGCGATCATGCACGAGCTAGTCCGGCTAGCTTTTGATGGGCTTACGAAACACGACCATCCGTATAATTTAACTAACTAAATATTGTATGTTTTTATTTAACGAACCTAAATTGCCATACTGATGTATTAGGGTGTGTCGATTAATTAGTTTTCTAATTTCAAAAAGGGAGAGGTTAATTTCGGTGAAGAATTTTATGAGGGTTTTGAACCTGCAAAGAAAAAAAAAAGATAAAAAAGATATTTGCTGTTAGGGTCTGTTGTTTTGTACAGAAAAACGACTAATTAACGCGTGCATATTAATTAAAAAAATTGTTTGTGAAATTTAAGATAAAATTATGTAGAATTTTAGGAAATTTTTACATTTCCACAGTCAGATCAGGTTATCCTGCTACTGGTAACATGTAACCCAGTACAATCTGTTTCATGTCCTGCTGCCTTGTAGGATACGCCTTTTTAGGCAAAGGCTAGGAGATGCCAACTCCGATTTAAAACACCCCCTGTCTTGGGGTCTTGGTTGAGTAAAGGCTAGAGATGGTGTCTCGATAAAAATACTCATCTTGGGCAGATGTTAAATGCACCCGGCTACTGTCTTGTAGAAGGCCTCCTAGGCAAAGACTTAAGGGGTAAACAGATTCTATCTGTTGACCAGCCTCGCACCCCTTCTTCATCTATTAGGCTGGCACAGATGTATTTTTAATACATTATTTCCAGTTTAGGATGTTGAATGCTGAATCTACTTGACTCAATGCGTGGGTTTTGCTTGTGAATCTGTTTTTATGACTAGGCAACTCATTCTATTATCTCCTAATGAGGGTACAGCTCTAAAACTCAGTTTTATGGTTCTGAGACCGGCTGGTAGTCAGGTTTCCCGAACTCTGTGGTAGCTCTCAGAGAGGCTGATTCCATCGACAGCTGAAAAATATCAAAGTATTAACAGTGCCATGTTGCACATGGATGGTGTCCCTGTTTGTACTTTTGGTGTGCTTTGCGGAGGCCACATTTGGAGCCATTTGTTACGGCTTAGGGTTTATAAGTAGTAATGAGGCAATTGCTTAAGCTATTAAGCGGTGTCCTGAGTACAATCTATGCTTTGAGTCAAGTTCTTCAATCTAGTTTAAAAATGAATAAAGTACCAAAAACTATAAAACACCAAAAACCATCATCATCACCAAGTTCTCTAAACCTATCACTCACTAATATTCGTGGTCTTCGAAGTAACTTTTCTTCTGTTGAGTCTTATCTCTTACAATAATTCACCAGACCTACTTGATCTTTGTGAGACTAATTTGAGTTCGGCTGTCTCATCTTGTGATCTTAGTGTTGATGGTTATCTGCCTCTAATTTGTAAAGACTCCAATAGTCACATGCTTGGCCTGGGCATTTACATTCGTAAGAATTCACCCATTTGTCGTGAAACTAGGTTTGAATCCATAGACTATTCTTTTATGTGCTTTCATTTAGCACCACTTCACTCTATTGCCTTTCTCTTTGTTCTCTATCGCTCTCCTTCATATCAAGACTGCACTCTTTTTGATGTTATTTCTGATCATATTGACCAAGCCCTCTTATTTATTGACCAACTTAACAAGATCATTCATTCAGTATGGCGCTAGTAAATAGTCTTCGAAATATAAAGCAACCTTTTTTGTCAATTAATTTTTGTGAAAAATGGAAGTTTGAAAGTTTTTTGCAAATTACCAAAAATAAAATAGTATTTTCAGTAATAAAAAAATAAAGTTTTGCGTTAATGATTAAGAACAAGTTTAAAAATGAATAAAAATGAGCAATTATGACGATTTTTTTTAAGTTCATCTGTTTTGGGAAAATATGGCATAAATATGTGCGTTAAGACAAAACGTCTGGATGTTGCATTTGTGTGCTTAGGTAACATGGGTAATGCAGCAGCAGTGAAAGCAATTCGTGATGCTCAGTTATCAGAAGTTGAAGTTGATGCCCAAGTTGCAATGCTTGCCATAGAAGTGGGAATGCATGTAAGATATATTTTAAAAGGTATATGCAATATGCATATTTACACACACATATATACATGTGCTCATATATATATATATATATATATATATATATATATATATATATATATATATATATATATATATATATATATATATATATATATATATATATATATATATATATATATATGTATGTATATGTATATATATATATATATATATATATATATATAATATATATATATATATATATATATATATATATATATATATATATATGTATATATATATACATATATACAGTATTGGACAAAACATTTGGAATCAACATCGAACAATGCTAAAAAGTGTTACTAATTTTACATGTCTTAAAAACGAAACGAACTATACTACCACAGCAAACTGTTCAGGAGTCTGAAGTCATAGCATATCATGACATGAGCAATCAGCTAACAGGTGACAGCACACTGGCAGAATTTCGTTGACAGGTGCCATTTTGCAGCGGAATAAACAAGTGCAACTTTTTTGGTTTGTTTCATTTTCTTAAGTCTGGTCCGTGTCAACGTAACGGAAGTTTTTTATTAACTAAGCCTTGGGAGCGTGATTATTTATTTTTATTATTTTTACAACTTCAAGTGCAAAAATGGCTCCCGACAGTCTTGGTTCGGAACTAAGAAAGAAAATTACTGGCGATTACGTAAGTGGAATGTCACGAAAAAGTATTTGTAATAAACATCGCGTGAAAAAATGGACCGTATCAAGACAATGTTCCAAATATCGTTCTACGGGGAAGTTAGCAGCAGATGACAAAGGTGGAAGACCGCATTCCACCACTTCTAAAGAGGATTTTATGTTCGTCAGATCCGTCAAGAAGAATCCCTGGATATCATCAGTCGAGATACAAAAGCAATTAGAGCTACCTGTATCGGACCGAACAATCAGACGACGTGCTGTTGAAGCCGGATTGTTTCCTCGACGCCCTTCAAAGTAACAGCTAATTTTACTAAATAACCAAAAGAAAAGACTCCTGTTTGCTATATCTCATATTTACTGGAATGTGCAGAAATGGCGAACTGTCCTGTTTAGTGATGAATCAAAGTTCAACATCATTGGGAGCGATGGCATTTGCCGTGTACATCGACCGGCCGGAAAACGCCTCGATTTACGTTACTGCCATTAGACCGTGAAGTATGGCGGAGGCAATGTAATGGTCTAGGGGTGTTTTTCTGCTAACGCTCTAGGTCCAATACATCGAAACGATGGAATAATTGACCGTATCATGTATAAACATATCCTGAAAGATGTTATGTTACCTCATGCTGAAAGGAATATGCCAATAAAATAGTTTTTTAGCAAGACAACGATCCGAAACACATACAAAAATTAGTCAAGCAGTGGTTTCAAGACAACCACCTATTGGTGATGGATTGGCCGCCTCAATATCCGGATCTCAACCCTATCAAGAACCTATGGAAGATCGTCAACCACAGAATTAATTGTGAAGGTGTTCGTAATAAGGATCAACTGTTTGAACAAATCCAAAAGGCCTGGGCAGCGATTCCACAAAGTTTCATTGATCACCTGATCAAATCTATGCCTCGAATATGCAAGGCTTTGATCAACAACAAAGGATTCGCCGCGAAATATTTATGGCGAATTTGAGCTTGGTCAATATTTTGTCGAGTTGCACTTGTTTTGTCCGGAAGGAAATCAAATTTTATTAATACTTTTGATTAATTTATTAGTTTTCGTGTACAAATAATGAACTTTGTGGTGAATTAAACTTGAAGAACTTTGTCCCTAAATAGTTACATAGTTATTTCTTTAAATTGAAAAAAATGCAGCAATTTTATATAAAGAAACTAAATTAGCAATATTTGGTTGCACTCGTTTTGTCCGATACTGTATATATATATATATATATATATATATATATATATATATATATATATATATATATATATATATATATATATATATATATATAAATATATATACATATAAATATATATATATATATATATAAATATATATATATATATTTATATATATATATATATATATTTATATATATATATATATATATATATGTATATATATATATGTATATATATTATATTTATATTATATAATATATATAATTATATATAATATATTATATATATGTATATATTATATATATATATATATTATATATATATATATATATATATATATATATATATATATATATATATATATATATATATATATATATATATATATATTATAATAATAAGGTGTTTCATTTTTTATCAGTTTTTGCAATTAAACTCGCAAATCGATTTATAAATTGACCATTTATATAAAAATAAGTTTAAGCAAAAAAAGATATATATATATATATATTTCATTTATAGGGTCCCCGCCAGTTCGATTTTGGGCAACAATGTTGGGTGTTTTAAACACCTGGCAGGGACCTTAAAATTTATCCTATAAAATTTTTTTTTTTTATAATAATATATGTTAGATTGAATATTAATTACATAAAAAGAGCATGTTGAAAAAATTGAGATACCCCTCCAAGTTATAAAATACGCCGCCGAGATATTAAATAGGTATAATAGAATTGGATTTTTCACCAATTTTAGAAAATCCTGTAGAATAATTTCTTAATTTTTTTAACATGATCCTTTTATGTAATTAATATTCAATCCAACATATATTATTTAAAAGAATTAAAAATTTTATAGGATAAATCTTAAGGTCCCCACGAGGCGTTTAAAACACCCAACATTTTTGCCCAAAATCAAACTAGCTGTAAAAATGAAATATGAATATATGTTTTTTAATTTATTTTCATATAAATGGTCAATTTATAAATTGATTTGCAAGTTTAATTTCAAAAATTGATACAATATGAAACACCCTATATATATATATATATATATATATATATATATATATATATATATATATATATATATATATATATATATATATATATATATATATATATATATATATATATATATATATATATATATATATATATATATATATATATATATATATATATATATATATATATATATATATATATATATATATATATATATATATATATATATATATATATATATATATATATATTTGTAATTCACCTCCCGAAAGCCAAGAAGGCCACTACAGATAAGGAGGCTACTTGTGGTTATAACCCTCTCCCAATTCTACAACTCCGAAACACGAACCTTGGCGATTAAAGCTGCTGCTCGGAGAAACAAGTTGAGCACTACTATATATATATATATATATATATATATATATATATATATATATATATATATATATATATATATATATATATATATATATATATATATACATTGGTGTGCAAAATATTAAGTAATTGTTAAATAGTTTGACTTTTTGTGTGTATTAAGTACATAATATTAATCTGATTTATTTAATTAGTTATAATACAACTAATTTAACTATAACCTAATATTTTTAATTTAATGAAACAATTACAAAGCAAAATTTATTTACTACTCTATTTTATTTGATTATTTTTACAAATATCTATTATGCAAAGAAAATAGTTAAATTAAAATTAAATACATATTTGTATTAAAAATAATGAACAATGATAATTAAAAATTTAATTTACTTATGATTTATTAATATTTTGGCGTATACCTGTTATTTGCCATTATTGCTGCACATCTTTTGCCATAGTATGAACAAATTTTTGGAATTTACTTATTGAAATGTTTTTGAAACATTCATTTTTATTTTGGGTCTTAATAAGTTTTCCTAATTTATTTTGTATGTGTGCTCATAGATTTTCTATTGAGTTCATGTTCATTGATTGGGCTGCCCACTTCAAAATCCGAATTATCTCATTATGGAACCAAATTTTTATTACCTTTGCAGTATGCTTTGGGTCATTATCTTGTTGTTAAACCAAATCAAAGGTATATTTTCTTCTGCGAATGGTAGCATAACATTCTCCAGTATATTTAAGTATATTTCTTGGTCATATTTTCATTAATCCAAAAAAAGGAGGCCTACTCCATAATATGAAAAGCAATCCCATATTTTAATACTTCCACCACCATGTTTGACCGTTTTTACAGTATATCTAGAATCATATTTTTTGTCTAGTTGATCTGACCCAAACTAGTTAATTTAGGTCTCATATGACCAAAAACTATTTTGCCATTCTAAAAATGGCCTGCCCACATGCTCTCTGGCAAAATTTTTAATATTATTTAGTGATAAAAGTGGACACTTCTTTGGTACCTTGGCTTTAACATGTTGTTAAGTAAGCCTTTTTCTAACTGTTAAGGCATTAATTTGCAGGTCAAGAGCAGTTTTTTTTTTGTTTTTTTTGACATTGCTAAAAGATTTCTTTCACATATACACATACACAGTTGCGTATCAATCCAGATATAGCTGTCCATAAAATGTCACTCATAGTGTAATATTGAAATCTACATACCATTGTCTGTCAGATAATTTTAAGCACTTGTTATTTTGCTAAATGATGAGCATGTCACCAATTAGTAAAATATGGCATGTGGTAACTCACCTTAAGTACTGGTATTAGCAGTGCGTTTTAATTAAGAGTTATTGCAAAAATTCAGTAATATTTTTTATGCAAATTCTGTTCTATTCTATTAAATTTAAAAATTTTCAAAAATTATTAAAATTATGTTTCTTGTAACAAGTTTTATATTTTGCCTGTTGATTATTTTTGTAGTTGTTTAAGTTTAATGAGTTTAAACTTCTCCTTTAAAAAAAAAATGTTTTTTACTCATATGAAGTATTATCTGACAGACAACAATACGGAAAACATTAATTATGGCAAAAAAAAGTTTTTTTTATTGCTTTTTCTTCTTTGTCTTAGAATCTGTTTAGATGAAAATTAGCATTTTAAATGTTAATGCTAATTTAATGCATTTCTTTATTACATTTATTAAAAACATTATTACAGACTATTATCAGCCATAATAAACAGATAAAAATTAGCATTTTAAATGTTAATGCTAATTTAATGCAGGGGCATTGAATTAACATTTGCTGCCGTTTTGAATGCTCCTGCCTATGTGACATATAGTATGCTGTTAGCAGTAATTTTTCATGTTTAGTTAGTTTCAGTTTAAAGATATATTCGTACTTAAAAGTAAAGTTGTTAATTATTGCAAAAAACTGTTAATAATTGTTGTATACTTTCAAATGTTCGAAATTTTTATATTATCTAGCATGTTTAGTGACCTTATAAAATATTTTTTTTTTTTTTGTCAAAAATATTATTTTTAGAATGAAAAAATGATTTCTTTATTACATTTATTAAAAACATTATTACATACTAATATCAGCCATAATAAACATTTTTATAATCGATATATTAATGAAACCAAAACTTATATTGTTCTTAATTTGTTTGTTTTTTTGCAAACTATCAATTTTTTTGTTTGGTAACAACAGCTATAGGCACATAATACATAAATGATTGAATTTCACTAATTTTTAAATGAAATATAGTAACAATTGAAAATCAAAATATATTTTTCTTGAAAATATAATTATTTTTATTTACCTTAACAATACTAAATTTGATCATTTCGCTTAATACTTTGCTTGTTTTAGATTTCAATATAAACCATGGTTTCAGAACTGTTATTTTTCTAATCAGTTAATTAAGCAGATAACAAATAAAGGTCTTTTTTCAAAGTTTCCAATACATGAAGTTGCAAAATTATTATTATTGCAAAAAAGATTTATGCTTTTTTACAATTTATTTTTTAATGGCTTTAGTAATAACTATCACCATATATAATGAATGAACTTAGTTGATTTTATGTTATTGCATAATTAATATTTTAAAAATATATTTACCTCCTTATGGCCCAGGGGGGTTTAATTTTTATTTATACTTGTTGTTATATACCTCTTTCTTAACTCCATAGCCCTGAAACTTTACTGAGCAAGGCGGCTACAAAGAGAAACAAGTTTAAAATACTTCCAGGGATGTGATGGGTCTAATCTCTGTTTCTCTTATATGTGAGGAAAACACAATTATAAATGTTATATTAGTAATTACTAAAATACATTACAGTTATATTATGTGTGTTAAATTAGGAAGAAGCAGAGCAGTTGTACAAGAATTTTCATCGATATGATCTTCTTAATATCTTTTATTAAGCTTCAAACAATTGGATTCAGGTTGTTTTTTTAATTATTAAAGTCAATTTATAATATAAAAGTTTTTAGTTTGTTGTTGTAACATTTTATTTTAATTTATTCTTGTATTCTGTAATTTCAGTTTATTCTTGTTATCTGTTTTTTAATTAGTTCTTGAAACTTTTACTTTCAATTAGTTCTTGTATTCTGTAATTTCAATTTGTTCTTGTATTCTGTACTTTCAAGTAGTTTCTTGTAACTTTCAAGTAGTTCTTGTAACTTGTACATTCAATTAGTAATTGTATTCTGTACTTTCAGTTTGATTTTGTAACTTATACTTTCATTTTGTTCTTGTATTTTGTACTTTCAGTATATTTTTGTATTCTGTACTTTTAATTAGTTCTTGTATTCTGTACTTTCAGTTTTTTCTTGTAATTTGTACATTTAGTTTGTTCTTGTAATTTTTACTTTTCTTGTTCTCGAATACAACGTCATGATAAAGTATTTATGTAATAGGCTATTGAATGTGCTGAAAAGGATGAAAGAATTCATTTAAGAACCACTCTCTACTGTTAGGGACAATACCTTGAAGATCTGGGTAATAAAGAAGGTGCCGTTGAAAAGTATGACTTTTTTTTAGTGTACAAATATTCATGTTAAATATATTGAAAGTTTAATAAAATTATTTAACATGTTTAGTTTTTTAAAAATCTGGTACTTTTCGCTTTAAAGTACCAAGAATGATGATGGATGATGTGGATGAACTACAAGCATATATTCTCAAAAGAAAAGATAGGTATGAGTTTTAGTTATTAAAGATTTTAATCTGTTAATAGTGTTTCTTTTGTTTTTACCAGTTACTTTTAACCTGAAAATAAAACAACATGATATCTAATAAATAGAATTAATCAACATTATTAACTGACTAATTTTGTTGAACATTATTAATATTATTTAATTAAAATTGCCAGTTAAATAATATTAATACAGATAACAATTTTTTAAATTTTCAAATAAATCATATAGTTTAACAGCATGCTAAAAAAAAATGTTACAAAAAAAAGTCTGAAACTAACTCTTTTCAAATATAAAACTGTTAATAGATTTGTGTTTCATTCTTGATTTTTTTTTTTTTTTTTTTTTTTTATGCCACAAATCTAAATGTTGAAAATACCTTTGATTGACATTAGTTTTATTGTAAAAACAGGATTATATAATAAATCCACATATTTCTAAATTCTATTTTAATGGCTTTATAAATTTAAAATTTTGTGTAAAGATTAAAGTTATCTCCATTATATTAAATTATAGAACTGAAAAAATTAAAAGGAAAAAACAAAAAACAAAAATTCGTTACATAGTGTTATATTAAAAAAAAACTAAATTGGGCAGTAGCTAGAGAGATCAGAGCAATATTTAGATTTTTTAAAAATTACAACCACAAGAGCCATTTTTCAGCAGACGAAAAGTAAGATTCAGTTATTAACTTAATTTATTTAGCTTAGAGAGAAAACAATTTGTTCATATATATCAGACCTTGTTACGAGATTTCGCTGCGTAACAAAAACGCGTAACGCAAAATATCTTAATAATAAAATATTTAAATCAAAATAAATTGTGCAATTTTTAAACTTTTATGACCAAAAATAATTTTTATATTTAAAAGGACTTTATATATTTGATTCCTTAAGATGAAACTTAAAACACTTTGTTTTTTTTAACTAATTTTTAACAGCAAAAAAAGAATTGTTAAACAAACTGTTTCTTTAACAAAAAATCTATTAGTTTACAATTGCGGTTAAATGCTTTAATTTACAATTAAATTTACAAATACTTTAGTTTACAATTGCGGTTAAATTGCTTACGACTTTATTTATTCTACATAAACGCTACGTTAATGACATCAAAATATAATTTAAGTATTCTAAAAAATAAAAGTTTTTGCGTAGCGCAAAACTGCTGAACGCGTACGCAAATTGCCTTTTCGCAAGCAAAATGCGAGCTGCGTAACGCTTCGTAACAAGGCCTTATATACAGGCCTTGTTAAGCGTTACGTTATTCTATTGTTATTTTATCCCATGCCTTCATTATAGCTTCTTTCAAGTTGTCTTTGCGTCTAAATGCTTGTTTGCCAATTTTTCTGTCCAAAAAGTACCACCAATTTTCTATTGGATTCAAGTCCGGACTTTAAGATGGCCGTTCCAAAAGACTGATGTTACTTGTGTCAGGGCATAACTTCATTTTCTCAATTGTTAAGAAGCACAATCTTATTGGAGCTGTTGCTAGTGTGGCTGGTAGAGAACAAAAATGCAAGACCACTAGTGCAATTGATAAAAATATCATTAATGTCATCATTAATGTGAAAAAAATTGATTTGCTTCGGCAGCTAAATAATATATCATTTCTTAAACATGACATCTTTTTCCTATTGTTATAATTCTAGGTTTTCTTTTTACATTGTTACATGATTACTTTTTACAATGATTTTTTTTAAAATATCTTTATGATTTTTTATATCATCTTATTGACTTTTAAAATTTTTATCTCCTCTCCCTACTGACTTGCTATGGTTTAGCTTTTAATGCTGTTTTAGCTAGTTATCAATGTTAAAAATTAACATTTTTGTAAATTTTTTGAAAGGAGTTAATGAAATGGTGGGCCCGATATCTTGAAAGCTTAGGTGATATGGAAGCTGCATTGTTTTTTTATAAGCAATCTGAAGACTATTTATCAATGGTTTGCATAACTGCTTTTGTGAAAATATGAAAGAACCAGAGCAGCTTTGTCAAGATACTGGAGATAAAGCAGCATGCTACCATCTTGCATGTCAATTTGAAATTTCTGCAAATATACCTAAATCAATCCATTTTTTTTCTCGTGCACAATGTTATTCAAATGCGATTCCTTTGGCAAAGGTTGAAAATTTTTAAAAAACTGTAAAAAGTAAAATAGTATAAGTTTTATGTATTTGTTGCATGTTTTATGTAAAACTATGCAAGTATTTAAAGATTTATGTAAAATTGTTATCCTATAATGCCAGTTGTGTAAAATTAATGGGTAAAATATATATTGAATATATTTTAAATTTTTAAGTCCATTTTGCTAGGAAAAACAGCTAGATCACGAGTTGATGAATTTATCTATGCTTAGTACTCAAAAAGATATGCTAAGCTATGCCCAGTAATATTTTTTATTACTTTATTTTTTATTATTTAACGACAAGTTTATTCATATAATAATAAATACATAAATAATAAAGTTTATTCATATAATAATAAATACATACTATAAATAATAAATACATACATATACACATAATAATAATACACATATATATACACATAATAATAATACAAAACTTTTTAAAATCAGTTATAACAGCCGCCATCTACAGGAATGTAGAGTTCGAGCACAACTTATAATAAATAAAACCATATAATAATTCAAAATATTTACTACCAATGGTGACAGTTACCGTGTATTAAAAAGTTATGGTTCCATAGTAGCAGGAAGTTATTAATAAAAAAAAATTTGAATAAATTTCAAATAAAATAGAAAACAAATTTTTAAAAATTACTTTAATATGAAAACATTTTGATGACAGGATCACTTTCAAAATCAATTTTTTTAATAAAAAACCAACAATAATATCTCCTTCGAAAAGCAAAATATTTAGTAACACAAAAGGAAAAAAAAATTTGAGGTAAAAACTATTGGATAATATCAAATGCTGTCTTGGTATTTAGTGAATGATTAAAATAGATAGGTAGAGTAATGAAACTAATTATAATCATTTTTAACAACTAACGGAAAAGTAAGACACTAACGGAAATGTAAGACACTAACGGAAAGGTAAGACAAGCTGTCTATCAACACAAAACATTGTTATAATAGCATCATGAAAATTATGTTGAGCAATAGCAGATCGCATAAGATATTTGTATAATCATATTGCATTACACTAAATATTTGTGTTTTCTATATAATTATAAAAGGCTAGATAACAGAACCAATGGAAATACAACAGTTACACTTCTTGGCAATAAATGATGTCACACTTCTGCTACCTACATTGCTTAGCAAGGTTGGCAATCTGTCTCTTCACCCTTTTACTTTTTTATTTTAAATAGAATATTAGTTATGAAAAATAGCCAGCTAGTATTACAGTTCTACATACACTGTAAATCACTTGCATGGCTAGTTTAACAACCTAGTTCTACTCGTACTACAAGTCACAACACTTGCTTGGCTAATTTAACAGGCTAGCTCTACACGTACTGCAACTCGCAACACTTGCTTGGCTAGTTTTACGACCTTGCTCTATACGATTGCTTGTAGATAATAACATTAGTAACTTTTTAAAATCAGACATAACAGCAGGCAAAGCAGCCAAAACTTTTTATTTATCATTAAGTTTTTTTTATCAAAAAATGCGATGTTTAATGGTAAAATAAATATGTGTTCATAAACTAAGTTTATTTGTAAATAAGACATTGCTTGTATATCATATTGTAAATCATTCAAAGATCCAGCTTTTGGAATTTTATATGGAATTTTCGAAAAAATGTTAGTTCGTTCTTATAAAAATCTTGCAATTTATGAGTTTCTTACTAATTTGGTTAGATAATGCAATAAAACAATATTCAAATTAATAAAAAGTACAAATGATAAATAAAAAGCTCAATTAATAACTAAAAGTTATATCATACGTACATACCTGTGAACTATGACTTTTTTTAAAATAAAAAATATAAAGACTATAAATAAAAGACATATAACATTATTTGTGTAACTTTTTCTACCTACCATACTTCAAAAAAGGTGAAAATGTCAATTTTTTAGAAAATAAAAATTTTCATTTGAGTTATTTTTTATTTCATCATTTATTCTAATTTAGTTTGAAGAAGCACTTCGAATTTGCCTTGATCATGATATCCAAATAACAGAGGAAATTGCAGAAAAAATGACTTTTCCCAAAGAACACTCAGATGCAAAATATCGTTTATATTTACATAAAAAAATTGGAGAATGTGCAAACAAACAAGGTTTTTTTCACCTTGCCACAAAAAAAATTTACTCAGGCCGGAAAAAAAATGAAGGTTACTGCGTCAAATTTTTATTATTTAATATTTTCCTGGTTTTGGTTTTGTTATATGTTTATAATTTTGTTTTTTAGGCTATGAAGTCGTTATTAAAATCAGGAGGTACAGAAAAGATAGTATTTTTTGTTGGTGTATCAAGACAAAAAGAAATATATGTAATGGCTGCAAAAGATTTGCAGTCTTTAGATTGGCAGAAAGATCCAGAAATTCTTAAAAGTATCATTAGTTTTTATACTAAAGGACGTGCCCTTGAATCATTATCAATATTTTATGAGTCTTGCGCTCAGGTTTGTTTTTTTACTCTACATATATATTAGGGGAGAGTTTGGTGAGAATGAATTTTCGTTTCCATGTTGTGTTTTTTTCCATAAAGTACCATAAAATTTGTGTTAAATTCATAGATCAATGTCATCTTGAGTCTGGATGGTATGGGACAGGGTGGGAGTGAACCTAGAAAAAAAATTTATAAGTGTTTTTTTTTATTCACTCTTTTCTATTCATAATATACCATACCAATATGCATAATTTATTTATGCTAAGCAAAATGAAATATTTTAAGAGTCACTTTACTTTTCTTAAATTGTTTTAATTATAATTTTTTTTTTATAACAAAAATACATTAACATTAAATAAATATCGAAATCTTATGAACATAAAAAAGTAGTTTTTTCAATTTTCGTTTTTTAACAAAAAAAAATTATATTATAAAAATAAAGATAGAGTAAATTTAAACAGGGATGAATTTGGACAGCTTTCCATTTTATTCTACGTGCCCTGAAATTTTAGGACTTGATACGAAGGAAACATCCAATAAAAACTTTTCTAAGGTTAATTACATATTCCAGAAGATATATATATCAAGTGGTTTTAAAATCCTATACATAGGATTTTTTACATTTTTAACATGTAAGATTGTTTTACATTTCATCGTTTTACATTTACACACAATTACACAATAAAAGTAGGAAAAATACTTGAAAAAAATTAAAAATCAAACAGAGAAATTTTTGAGTTACAATAATTTTACTCATTTCAAGTATTTTTTCTACTTTTATGGTTAGATTTTGTGTAAAATGAAATATAAAACAATTTTTGGATAAAAGTTTAGGAAATAATAACAACCACACTAGAGTGTTTAATTAATGGTTTGTTTTAAGAGGTTGCTCAACAAAGCCATTTTTCACGAAGCCCCTAATTAATTAGTTAAGTAATTAATTTTTTATTCAATTATCATAGTTTAGGGTCTCATTAGGGGACACCAACCTATGATTAACAATAAAAAAAAATTTATGAATAATTTTTTACTACATATTAAATACTTTTCTAATCTCTTTTTTGATATTTAAAAAAATTTTAAATTATTAAAAAAATTTTCAGTGTAAAAACACCTTTTCAAGAAAAAAGTTTGAACTTTAGTAAAAAAGGTTTAAAACTTCAAAACAAAATACCAAAATGTTCTAAAACTCATGAAGTGTGCAGAAGACTGTTTACATCATATGCATTAAGAAAACCAATGGTAAATGACAAAACTTTACCTACAAAAGTGTGTTTAATTTTCTAGATTAAAATAAAAGAAAAGCATCCTCCTTTCAATTATAAAGATTCAACAGCAAAGAATCAACAGATAAATCAAAGTATTGAAAAGTATTGCATCATGGGTAGTCATGGAACCTTTTTGTAATCATAAAACCTTCAGCTGTTTAGTGACTGTTTTGAGAACTTTTGTCAGCTCAAAGTATTATGCATATTCACCATAGTTTTGTGAGCTTTCTAACACTAAAATGAGGAACTTGGATTAACTATTAATCAAATTAGCTTTGATAGAATAGTAAGAAACAAACTTTCAGCAGAAGTTTATTGAAGCTGGAAAAAAGCTAAATGGCCACCTAACTGTCACAAACCCAAGTGGGGTTGAAAAGAAATGTCAGATTAACTTTTTTTTTTGATCGTTTCTTGTGGCAAAAAAATTTGCAAGTATTATTGTGACATACAGTCCCACTGCTATAAGCATCCATATTGTTAGTATGATGTTGGCTCCTCTATTATAAACTATAAACTATTGCTCTGCTATAAACTATTGAACTGTGGTAAGCTTAAAGCTTTGCTAAATAAAATCAGTGATAAAATTTTATAAGTTCTGCACTGTGAACCACAATGATTGCCAGGTTCGAAGTCTCCCCACACCCAATTTTTTTTTTTGTTATTAAGAAATAAAACAGTAGTTAAATTAAGTAAAGGTATTAAGAACCTCCATAGAAATGATTAAAATAAAAATTTTACACATTTTGACTTTTGATTAAAAGGGGAGGGGTGATACATGGGTAATATTATTGAAGTTCATGTGTTTCACATAATTTTAGGAAACAATAAAATTTATCAGATTATAAATATATTAAAATGTGTTTGAACATATATTCTCCAACAGATAACATAGCAAAAAAGTTGAGGTAAAAGCAATAACAAAATATAATAAATGGATTTAATGTGAGCAGGTATCTAGACTAAGCTTTAGAATTACATAAATAGTACTAAATTTTATTAATACTTAATCTTACATCCTATTAAAATACTTAAGAAGCAACACTTTTTGACACTATTGTGGGTCAACAATATATTAGCTTAAATTATAAACATGTTAACTATTTATTAAATGTTAAAAAATCTACAACACTTGACTTCAATCGTTCAGCATAATCAGAGTGGTTTTATCGCCTCTTATACTTTTTACCTCTTATTTTTTCTTATATCTTAGACTATGTCTTTTTATACTCATAATGAACAGATTCACCTACTTGCTCTAAGTAAATTCTAAGTCCATTATCAGTATTGGTAATTTTTAGAAATGGTACAATATGGTTAATTGCAACATGAACTTTCCATGTTATATTTAAAGAAATATTTTCAAAACAATGATTAATATATTCCATTAAATTAGCATAAGTCATCTTAAATTCCATAACAGCAGATTCCATATCACCAATAATTTTTTCTCCAAAGGTAGCTTGCTTTACTGCTTTAAACTTTCTTAGCAAGAACATAGTTTTGATAAAAGCTTTCGAAAAGTTGTAACTATTCTAGTTAATATATGCAACTCAGGTACTGGAACAAAATTTTCTATAATTGTGCCAGATCTTTTTCAAGATATAAAACTCTTGGATTAATTGCATTATTTTAATCAGTCATCTTTGATTTCAGTTTTCCAGCTTCTACATAATTACTGTATTAATAATCAAGAAAACCAAGAGTTCATTTTACTCCACAATCCAAAAGACTCTCTCCTTCACACCACAAACAACTATATTTTCCAGCATGGCTTGTAATGCCAAACATTGAGTTTGCACACTTTAAATTGAATGCAACAGAATACTTATTATTTTGAAGATTAAGAGAATCAACTAATTTCTTAAGATATCCATTGTGTTCAGATATTCCTTCTACAATAGCAACAATAAAACAGCGCTTCACTCCAGCATCATTAAGGTCAGGTTAGTTGCTAGTTTTATCATGCGGATTAAAAACATTCATTGTGACTTTTAACATAACTTGACCAGAATTTACAACAACCCTTATAATTGTAGTAAGAGGGTCAATATTTCTTTCAGTGATTATAACATGTATAAGTTGATCAATATGCTTTATATAAACCATTGATTTATTAACTACATCACCAACTTCAAAAAATTCTTCTTCTTTACATAAAAAATGTTCATTCATTTCAGCTTTTAAAGTCTCTAATTTTTTAAATATATTTCCTTCAATACTACTATAAAACCCAAGATTCTTTCTAAATATAGAACACGTTTTTTTGGTTTTACACTGGGATAGTTTTAAACATTTTACAAGCTTCATAATTGTTCCAAAAAACACATGTTTTAATCTTACTGGATCACTTTTTTTGTCCGTAGTCCCATCTACAATACTCAATGGTTTCCAATGAGTAGCGATTGTAAATTTTTTACCTCTAAAAATATTTTCATTTTATATTTTAGTTTTTATGTTACTTGAAGCAACAGGTTCTTGCTGATCCCAATCCTTCTGCACTTGCTGATCCCAATACATATGCTGTATTAAATAAACTTTTTTACAGCTTGAACATCTCCACAAAGGTGTATAATTCCTGGCTTAACAATTCCACAACATATAAAACACATACTTTCGTTTTTATCTTTACTTAACTCAGAAGTAATAATTTTGTTATCAATTGATATTTCTAGAACATCTGAAGTTTTTCTGATAACTTGGCGGTTTATCTAAACAAAAAAAATATTTCTCAATTCAGAATAATTTACTTTTTATGGTTTAGAGCAAAACTGAGTTTCAATGACCTTGTAAATTAAAAAAGACTGCTTAAATCCATTATTCTATTTATATAAAACTATACAAACTATTAATATAAATAGTATAGCACATTATTTAGATAGCATTTTAAATGATAAAATAAGCTGCCTAAATAACTTTTCTTTCAAATTTATGGAGGTTCATTGAGACACAGTTCATTCTTTTTACAAAATTAATAAAAACAAAACAAATTTAAGTAGTTTAACGCTTAGTCATAAATATAATTTTTAATTCAGTTTATTAACTAACCTGAAAAATTTCGTTTAGCCACTTATTAAGGTATTTTTTATCACTTTTTTCTAAACAATAAAGGTATTTATAACAATTGCTACAAATAACTATCGGATGATTAAACTCTAATCTTAGCTATCCCAAATAAAAGTTTTTATTTTTCTTCAATAGCTTTGGTTATTTTATGAAGCTTTGATGGCTTTTTACCAAAGGTTTTAAAACAAACAGCACATATATTGCTGTTGTAATATATAAGTCGTTGTGCACCAGAGAATGTTTAAAAACAAAAACCGCCGACAAATTAAAGTTATTATTTTGAAAATGTCGAACAATTAATATAACTTAAAAGTATTAATTTTATTTTTTGATTTTTATACATTTTTCCACTCAACTGAAAGTTTTAACTAATCAATTATTTATTATTCTATATTTAACTAAGTATATATAAAAAAAAATCTGATGTAAAGAGATTTCAAACCCGACGGTTACTGTGGTTCACAATTATGTCAGTGGAGATTTCAAACCTGACGGTTACTGTGGTTTTTACAATTATGTCTGTGGAGACATAATTGTAAAAACAGTTTCAAGAATGTTATCCATCAGTCATTGCTTGAGTTTCCTGGTAGCAAGCTTTTGTTTGAAGCTATTCCACCAATGGATCTTCATTTGATACTTGGGGTAGTGAATCAATTTGTCAAATAACAAAACATCACTGCATGGTAATGATTGCATAAAGCTTTTTAGAGAGTTGCATCCTTTAAAAAAATCTCTCTGAAAAAATCAGCTTCTATCAATCTACTTTGTTCATCTATACCTTGCTTTGTTCAGAGATGTTTTCAAATAATAACTTAAATCCTGATTTTGAAACTTTGTTATCTTCCTGTCTCAGTCACACAAAAAGTACATGTTATTTTCCATCATGTACCACAATTTAAAAAAAATTATCATCGGTTCAATTAGTAAACAACAGCTCTATTCAATGTCAAACCACACTGGGAGAGGTACAAAAGACATACTTCTCATCCTGATTTTTCAAAATATCAGGGAAAATAAGTGAAAAATGACCTCATTGAAAAATTATGTAGTTCCCTAAAATAGTCCTTGAATTAGACACTGACAGGTAGATATTACCACCTAAACTTTTAATCTAGAAAAAATGCTTTACATTTTATTTTAAACAAAATCTAGCCATTCCAGTGGAATGAAATGTTTAAGTTTAGTAAAATTCTTTAAAAACTTAAATATCTATCTCAGATAGTATTTTAAGATTTAAAAACTATATAAATAAAAATAAATGCAGGCAATACATGAGTATTTACTATTAGTGATGTTTTTGAAGTTCAGGAAACTTGTTGAATTTTCATATATGGTATTTCATGCGGTAGTGGTAGAGCGCTTGCCTCATAAGCGAGAAATTTCGAGTTCCTCATCGCGTCCCTGGTAGTACCACCCTTAACTTTCTCCACGTAGTGGCCTTGTTTGTCAAATTTTGTGCTTGGAAGTTATAGAGTTAAGAGAGGGTTGTAACCACAACTAAAGTAGCCTCCCTGACTGTAGCGGCGTTGTAGGCCTTAAAGGAGGTGAATTAACTTAAAAAATATATACATATATTCACAAATAATTTGAAAAAAAAATTAACTCTTCTAAAATTCAAAAGCACAGTAATATTAATTAGTGAATAGAAATTTATCACCAATAAATTTTTACGTTTAAATTTTCTCTTAAGATATTCCCATGTCTTCATCTAATGTCTCATCTAAACTTTTTGATTTTTTAATAACTACTTTTATATAAATGTACTATTATTCAGGTTGAGATAGACGAGTTTGAGAATTATGAAAAAGCGTTTGGTGCACTTACTGAGGCTTGCAAGTGTCTTTCAAAATCTAAACCAAAAAAAAATATAGTTTAAGAAGAAAAACTTGCATTAATCAAAACAAAATTAACTCCCATGAAAAAATATATACATGCGGGAAAGTGAGTTTTTTCAGTATTATTGTATATATATATATATATATATATATATATACATATATATATATATATATATATATATATATATATATATATATATATATATATATATATATATAAATTTTTTGAATTAAATGTTGCAATGTTTTAAATATTGTTTCTTTGATTGAAAAAAATTTCTGTGCAAAATCTTACGTGTTTTGGATAATATTTAGAGGTTACCCAAGGAAAATAAAAATTTACTATGTTAAAAGCATTCACCGCAACAAAAATATTTAAAAAACTTGAGTTAAAGCTATGATATACAATTATTTATTTTAAAAAAATTCCTTAAATAATGCAAATAACATTGAAATGTTGCACTATTTACAAGATCAAAAGTTTAGTCTGTAGCAACAGTGGCATATGTCATCAAGATTTTTTTGCGGCAATCTGGATTGCGTTTTCTGTTGTCCTCAACAACTTGTATTAGTTTCTGCATTTCAGATTCAGTTTTTGTGATGGATTGATTAAATGTGCTCATAAGAGCAACAGAACGCTCAGCAGTGTCATTGATAACTTTCACAGATTTAACAATTGCTTTAGTATAACAAAATTCAGCAATTTCCTCCCATGTCTTTGGATCGGTTCCAGATAAAATGGTTACATCAAGACCAAGTGACTGCAAACAGCAGTTGATGATGATGTAACAAGCTCATGAAGTTGCTTTTTTTCCAACTTGTTTAATTCTTCTGCTGAACACTTTATACCCCTGACACTTCAATCAGCTCCACTTTAAATCATAGTTTCAACAATCAACTTTTTTTTCTGTGTCACAAACCCTGTGAGAAAATAATGAAAGGGGAATAATTTCTGACCCAAGGTACCAAGTGTGATTTTGAAGCTTCTTCATAGCAGCAATTGAAATGACCTTGTTGATCTTAGAATATTGTTTAATTCTTGTGAAGAGCATCAGGTCATTTGCTGGAGCATCACTTGCAATTGGACAGGCAATCCATACATAGATATGAGCAGCAACGATATAAATTTCGCACAAGTTGTTCTGTTCTTTTAAACTCAGCTTGAATTCATTTTTTAAAAGGTATAACTTCATACTTTTAGAGGTATATTTTCATAGTTTCAGAGGTATATCTTTATAGCTTATCACATGGCTAGATGGATGACTTTACCCATCCTTCTAGCCATTTTATAAGCTCCCGGCATGCGAAAGCGATACTTCTTGGTGGAATAGTCTGATAACGGAAAACCCAAAATTAAAAGACACAGCTCGATCATACGAAGTAAGAAGAGTCATCTGATAAGAAAGGCTGCAGAAAGTAGCCAGCCTCTGACCTAAGTTGCTGAAGCTGTGTTTCAGCAAGATGGGCGTCATCTAATGGAGCATAATTGGCTTGATTTATGCTTGACCAAAACATCTGATATCGTTCAAATAGAGCTATGTTGGGCCCACTGCTGCGTCCAAGCAAAACTGAGTATATCTCCCCAAAAATTACTTCATGCATATGGTGACGGCAAGTAAAGTAGAGAAGATTTTTCTCCGTTAACTTCTCTATCAAGATGCACGCACCATTTTTGGAACCCGTGTTTTACGCTGTTGTGTCAAAACACATACCGACAATATAATTTGCAACACTTCATATGGTCAGTAACTGGAAGGTTGCTTTTGCTTGTGCCAGTCCAGTGCCAGATAATATCTTTACAATACCCAGTATTTTCTTCAGATTACGACCAGTCACATCAATAGCAATTCTTTGGATTTTCATAGTTGGTGTTGTCTCCATCATCTTACCATCCGAGTGGACAACCATATTTTCTTTCTTACTTGACATAAATTTCTGCCGAATATGATTTTCAGTTGATGAACGGTGCATGACGCGTTTGCGGCGGACTGTTGATCTTGATAATGGTGTACTTTGGAGGTCCTCTCCACTTGTTCTAGCAATTCCGCTGCCAATATAGTTTATTTTTGGTCAGATAAATTGATTCGATCAAGTGTAAATGATAAATCTTGAGAAGACAAAATTTCATTGAGAGTATGTGGCTTTTTATTTTTAGGACTTTGTTTACAGTCAGTTGATTGGGTTACTAGTTTTTTGTAATAAACCGGAATTTCATTTTCATAATTATCATTGTCATCAGGAATGTCACTGACTTCTCTTGCTTTGCTATCACTATCATAATCAAGACTAAAGTGGCTACAGCTAGGGGTAAGGACAGCATTTGTTTTTTGTCTTCTCTCTTCCTCATTCTGCTTTCTTTTTGTTTATGCTTGTTGACGCTCTGCTGTTCGCTTATCTTGTTGAGATAATTTTACATCTTCTCCAGCCATCTTCATCATACGAGCATTCTTTTGGTCTTCCAGAAATATTTTATCTTCATCAATTTTAATTACCTTGTTTGCATCCTTGTGTGAAACAGTAAATCTAATTTGATACTAAAATCTTTCTCTCTGTGACTTACTAGCTCTTCCTTTATTCTTTTTAACTAAATTATACTCATCAACACGTGCTTTCTCTTTTGGTACGTGCTTTCTCTTTTGGTACAATATGAGGCTGGTAAGTCATTGGAATTCTGGCTTTTTTCCAGATGTGAGCTAAACCATTAGATGTTGCTTTTGCACTGGACGGTCCTAAACGTCCTAAAAACGTCCTAAACACATAAACCATTGTTGGAAGGACATTGTTTGGTAGGTTCTTCTCAGGTTGACCAATCAACCATATTGCAGTTCGATTACGTGTCAAAGTAAAATTTGAAGAACTTATCTTTTCACTCATTTTCAGCAACAAGCTAAAATTAAATGATACCAAATTAAACTCAACTTAAGAAATTAAACATTAATTTGCAAGCAATATTTTAATTTGCAATCAATATTTCAATATGAATGTGATGAAATCATAAGTATTACAAAACTACAAACACTAAAGTAAGTTAAGTCACCCAATAATATTTAGCACTAAAAAACAATGTATTGGCATAACAGCTATAATTATTATTTTATAGGATTAAAATAAATAAGAACCTCAAAATTTTTAAATACTTCAGTTGTTCAGCAAAAAACTACAATTAATGAAAATGTTTTTCAATCAAAAAACATCAGATGACAAGATGGCTATGATTTGGTTGTGTTGTCAAAACTAAAAATAGCGTTTTTTAGAGAGTATTCGAGCACTCCTGATGAAACCGTCAGCTCTTGTGAATTGAATTTTAGAAGATCCGGATGTTAATGTAGCAATACAAGTTAAACATATTTACGCTTTCTTAATAGAGCATTACATTAATATTCGTAACTATAAAAAAGTAAAAATATTATTTTATTAAGTGTTTTTTGTTGTTAATTTTATACTGCATCGTTTTGTAGAAGTTGTAATGTTCCTAATGTTATAGGTGACGATGCTGGAGTTATTGTCATTATTCTAGATTATTTTTTATGACTTGTTAATAATATTATTGACATACACATCATAATATTGTTGTGGGAAAAGTTATTTTTGTTAATCTCGTTTTTCTTTTGTAGATGTTTGGTAATGTTGAGAATGTTTTGTTTGTTTTTTTTTCTTTCAATAAACTTCTAAAATATTTATTAGGCATACCATTTAATGGAAGATTTTCGCAAGTGCTGTCCTTCCATAAAACTTGAAAAAGTTATTTCAATAGGGCATGATCAAAAAGTATATACAGAACATGGAATTGCATTAAAACCAACTAAAGACAAAGAAATAGATAAAGATCCAGAAGAAGGGATAGATGAAGAAGATGGATACATTTAGTTATAAAAACGTTTTTTTCATGATTTAGGACATTGTGGGTTTGATTTTTTTTTCTCATAAAAATAAAAGAAAATCAAATCCTCAATAGTTTTAGTTACGTTGATATGCGCCCACACACGCCCACGTACTCACACACAGCTTTACAAATTAAAAAAACTATAATTTATTTGTAAATTTTGTTGTAAATAAAAATATTTAGGGAAAATTTTTAAAACATTTAAAATATATAACAAAGAAATACCAAGAAGCTTTTTTATACTTCACTATCTCCTTATTTGGTTTGTGTCTGAAGTCAGTTTAAATAGCTTAATCGAACAGATTTAAATATGTTAAATTGACGTTTGAAATTTAAAAAAAGGTTCTTGCTTTTGATGCAATATTTCAAATAATTAAATAAATAATAAAGTTATGGTCGTACGTCCATAACATTATTTTAAATTTGCATTTCGGGATTCCCATTGTGTATCAATGTACTTAAGGACAAATCTGTAAAGTACGCTATTCTTAAGGGCTATAAAAAATCGAAAAGTAAAATTTCTATTTTACCAGGTTCCAAACAAAATATTCCAAATCAACGGTCATTATTGCTTCTCCCATAAAAGAAGCTATTTTGATAAGGATCGTTCAAAAATTCTTGTCAAAATAGCCCCCTTATAAAAGGAGCTATTTCGATAAGAATCGTTTGAAAAAAAAAATCAGAATCTTTTGGAACGTGGTGAAATAAAAACTTTACTTTTTTATTTCCTTTAAAAGTTGTATATTTTTAACAGCGAAATATTACTTAAGTTTTTAACTGCGGAATATATCTTAAACTTAAATATTTTTTAATTTTTCACTGTTAAAATTTTGAGTTAACTTAAAATCTTTAAATACTTTAGGTTGAACGAGATGTTCTTTAAAACATTTCAATTTGTTTGTTTCGCTTAACAAGGAAAAGTTTTAACTCGCCATACTTTCCAGCGTTCTTGTTTATAACTTATATTAAACAGGGGTATGTCAAAAAGTTTTTTATTATGAAAAAAAAATTTTCGGTTTTCTTTTAATACTGTTCATAATGTTTTTTCGAACGAAAACATTTTTTTATATAATAAATATAAAAATTAGCGATATTGTAGAGATTTAAAAACAATAAACTTTTTTGTAAAAACCGTCCTTAACCACTCAGGTAAAGTTATATTCTATATCCCGCGTTTTTATCATTTAGTTTTAATTTTACCTTTGTTTACCCCTTTTACTAATATTTACTAAAATTGGAAAAATGTGAATTTTTTCAGAATATTTTATTATTAAAGTTTAAACAAAAACTGTAATAACAAAATATTCTGAAATAAAAGTTTTTACATTTCATGGATATTTACAAACAGTTCGAGCTTCTAAGGTAAACACTCGTTAAATTATAATAGAAACCATATAACAATATTAATCATAAAACAATATTAATAAGTAATTATGACGGTAACAAATATGTAAATAAAAAGTTAAATTTATTCCTTTACTGGAAAAACGTTCCGAAAGTAAACAGGTTATGCTTATAGAAAACTTAGATACAGACTAAATTACAACGAATTAGTCATTATCGTCACAGAAAAAAAAATTTTTGTATTAAGTATTAATCAAACTACGCATAAATATTAAGCATATCTGTGTTAAATAAATTCGTAACGCCTGTCTGCCTGAAACAACAAATTCAGAATTAAATGTCAAATATGTTAGTTTATTCTACAAAAAGAGTGTTAATGTTTTTAAAGAGCAGAAATAAATTAGTAAAAGAGACTTGTTTCTCTTTTAGCAAAGAGAAACAAGCATAAACAAAATTGACTTCAATATTTTCATAACACTGCACTACTTTTTTGGAATAATTGATGCCAATCTTTGGCTAAAATAAGATTGTGCTTTTTAATTAAAACAAGAAAAAGTCGTTTTTTCAAGTATTCAGTCCCATATAGATCTGATTTCAAAGGTTGGTTTGTTATAAAAGAAGAGCTTTTAAAACCACAACTGCATATAGTCTGCCATACTAGGATCTTGGGAGCAAGTTTTTAATTCAAATGCACTTAAATTTGTCAGAAGCTTTATAACGTTTTGGCTTAAAATAGAATTGATCACCTTGAAGCATCGAGTGATCTTTTTTACAGTATGTTTCATTGTCTTCTAAAATGCATAAATTTATTTTCGTAATTAAGTTTAGCTCGTCCAATTGCCTTGGTTTCTCCATCAAGCGATTTTTTTGGTATTCTTTTCTTTTAATATGCTTTCAGATTTTTCATTTTGAATACTCTTTGAACAAAGGATCTACTGCATTTAAACTACTTGTCTAAAGCTTGTTGTGAATGAGTAGGATTTTGCCTTGTTTTTGAATTCGGTTTCACAGACTCTTTACTCGACACAGTAAAAACTAATGCTCAGCAGACATAGCAAAAACTAAAGAGAAGTAAAACTACACCCTTCCACAAAAAAGAACTAATTATGTAAGCATCATTATAAAAAAAATTATTACATTTAATAAAATGATTTTTAAGAAAACTTTTTTTATAAATGTCCAAATTGCAACCAATCATGGTGATATAATCTCACCATAAAAATTAATCCCTAGTGTTTTAAATCAAAATCATTATCACTATCTTTACCTTCATTATTTAGATCACAGGTCTTTATTACTAAGATCACAGGTAAGTCAATATCCATTAGATATCATATAGTATATAAAGAAGAACAGTATAAGGTTTGTGAAGCAAACATTTGCTTTAAATTCTTCTTATTTTATTTGAATTTTTTAAAAATCTGTGTAGTGGTAAACCTTGTCTTAATAAATTGTAAAGAAAACTTATTTACTGTTTAAACTTTGAGTTGTGATTTTCACAGATGCAAGAAAAGATTTGAAATTACATGAACTGGTAATAATAAAAAAATATCTAATTTCTACAGAAAAAGTTTAAACGGCTCTATAGCAAACTGAAAAATTTACATTAAATAGGGTATTTTCCGAATGTCAACCCAAATGCAAAACTGGTTAAAAATATTAAACGAAAAATCATAAAATGAGAGCCTGTGACAAAACACTAACTGCTGTGTCAAGTATTTAAAAGCTAACTAAAGTCAAATCTACAAAACTTAATAACTTAGTAATCTTGCCTTCGACCATATCAATGAGACAACTTTTGAAGACTTTGTCAAATACTTGGGTCCAAAGCTTCATGTGAAGTCAGCCTGAATTATAGTTAGATCAAAGCTTCCTCTTTATTATTCATTAGTAAAGAAGACAGAAATCAACAAGATTGTAACAGATCTCAAAGATAATGCTGTTAGAGTGTCATTTACAATTGATTTGTGGTCGTTGAAAGTTAGCCGTTTTTAGAAAATTTGGTTATTACATTAGTAATGGGATTTTGTCAATACTTTATTGTGAAGGCAATAACATCAAATGAATAACATCGAATAGTCTGTTAAAAATAAAATAAAATTGGTGAAATAACAAAAAATTGCAAGTTGGTTATTCTTGTGGTGTGTGAGTGGCTAAGCATCCTTAAAGTAACGCTGTTGATGCATTTAAGTTGTAATTTAAACTGTTATCCAGAATCCGTAAAAGTAGCATTAACCAATAAAGGATCAGAACAGAGTTTGTCAGGATGAACAATCAATGAAAGGATGATTCATCTAGTAAAATTAGTAATTAATTCATTTGTTTGAACGCTTTTACTTTTATATTTGAAACATATAATCAAACTTGGTTATAACATTGGTTTAAAAAAAAAAAAATCTGCACACAAAACACATTTTTTATAACCGAGTTTGACAAAAGTGTTAAACCAAATTTTTCCAATTGATTTTAATTGGAAGTTGACAAATTTTTGATTTACAATTTATTATACAATTTTTTTTGAATAATAAATGTTAAGACCTGCTCAAAATCTAGCCTGATAATGATTAAGTCTTTGAACGAGTATTTTTTATTAAATTTAATTTATATTCAGAACTAAAAATTGTTAAAATTCTTTTTTCCTAATAATTCAAAATTTTATGAATAATAAAAAAATTTAATTATTTTTTACAAATTGTTGTCATTATTAATTTACTTGTCAAGATTAAAGAGATGGCTTTTTTTATATATTTGTGTATATTTTTACTCTGAGTAACAACCTGCCATCTGCCATGTGGTGTCGAAACTTTTCAACATTGAAGAACACCTGAGTTCTAAACTTAATACGTCATCAAACCGCAAAGAGACCAAAGTGTTTTCTAAAACTCTAAAGTCAACGTTAGAAATGAGATTCCCGGTTTGTGGGACCAAAAAAATGCTCCATAAAGCTTGTTTTTGGTCCCACAAACCAGACCTATGGTTATGGAGCAATTCTCCACCCATTTTACAAAGAACTCACATTTCCCAATATGAAAATGCGACTTACAGGGAAATGATTATGCTGATGATCAAGAAGACTAAAATTGGGCCAGCCCAGGACTTCAACCAATGAATTCTTGAGGATGTTGATGAGGAGAACTTGACAATGAAGATAAAATTAGGAAAGTGGAATTTAAAAAAATTGAGAAAATTTGCTTTTTGAAATAGGAAATCATTTTATTTAATAATCATATTTCTTTAGAGCTGGAATAAGGTCTTATCAATCGAGCAAGCCCACCTAGTCACTGTTTTTATTCAGCCATTATACAGTTAGAAATGAACAGGTACCTCAACTTGACGGAGAATGAAGACCTACGCAAAGATCAATAAAAATGAAGCAAAGTAGAATGCTGAAGAGAATCTTTTTTTGTTGGTTTGTTTGTTTATATATATTTTGCAATTTAAATACTGCTACCATATCAAAATGTATACATATTTGCATGGCCGGGATAAAAAGAAGACATTAGTAGTCTTATCACTAAGCCCCGTATTTTTACATTGCCAGCAATTATTTTATAAGATATAATTTTTTTTTAGTACCGTCAAAAATTACCTGATATTTAGTTTAAATTAACAAAAGCAAAAAATAAAAAAGGCTGACACAATTTATTAAAAGACAATAAAAACCTTACGCTGTACGAAGAAAAATTAAATAAAAGAGTTGATTTAAAATAAAAAATTATAAAAATAATTTTTCGTTAAATATCTTTAAATAAACGGTTTTGGTTTGAAAATCTTTTAGCCTTTCATAATAAGGAAATATATTTTTATATTTTATTTTATATTGTACTTATGTGTTCTCGCTACGAAAAATTTTGGTCTAGAAACACTCCTAAGTACGCGCAAAAGCCGTCTCTTTTTATATGACAATTATCAATATGGAAAGTTTTAAGAGAATAGTTTTTTTGTGTGGAGTGTATGAAAAAGAGTGTATCTAATTTTACCTAAATTTAAGGATGGTTTATTTGACATAAACCAATCAGTTAAATTTGTGAGTTCCTTATTGACTGTTTTAAATAAGAGATCGATTTTAGGGTAGACCAAGGGAATGCCGACACCTAATACAATTTAATTTGAATAACTTTTTCTAAGTTAGTTACGATTTTGGGAAAGTACCTAAAGATTTGTCCTAATTTCCTGCATCAAATTAATATGTAATGTTTTAAAAGCACGGTGTCGGTATTTCCCAAGCCACCAAGGTAATTGTGAAACCACTTTGGGGTAATACCGACATTAGTAATTAATAAGACAATTATTTTACCAAACATGTTTTATTGTTACATAGAGTAAATAAACGTCGTATATAATTGATATTAACAAATTAAGACATGTTAACTCTGTGAGATACAAAAAAAATCTTTTTCAAATCAATGATTAATGAGTAGGGCAAAAGTCACAAATATAGTTTTTAGGGGAATCATAACCGCTACAATCTGCATGTGCCCATTTTCCACAATAAACACAACGATACCAGAGTTTAGTTTTTTTTCCATATTCACCACAAACTAGACACATCTCAGTGTCCTTTGAAAATAAATCATTCCCGTAGTCAAGCTCGTCATCATCACATAGTTTTTCATCAATATTTTTCTCAGAAGTTGATTTTTCAAAAAAAATTTGTCTTTGACACTTCTTCTTTGTTGTTTTTCTTTTAGCTGCTGACTTGTTTTTAGGATGGGTGTTTATTTTAGTTTTCACGATTTTTCTAACATTGCTAGACCTATTCTTCAAGAGTTTAAGTTTGACTTTAGGTATAACCATAGGTTTGTCCATAAGTTTTTCTAGTCTAAGCTTGGCTTTTACAACTTTAATATCTTTTCTTTTTAGCTTCTTTCAAAACTGCTTTCATTGATTTCCTGTCATAATTATGGAGTTTCGCTTTCTGTTATTGCGATCATCTTTATTATCTGTTGACAAAGATAGAAGGGGTGAAAAATATCCCAGAGTTTCTTTGAAACATGTTGGGCTTTGGGAGAGTTTTGGAACAGCTTTTAGAACTGTGTTCTGCTTTGAAGAACAAGCTTTTTGGTTAGCATAAATCCCTGTTAAATTCAAGCAAGCAATTTTCTTACGCACAACCTTCTGATGCCCTGAATGCTTTTGAGTTTCAGTAGCCGATTCATTGGTGGTTTCTGGGTACATAGCGACAGATTGATATCTTGAATAGATTCCATGTTGGGTGATTCATCAACATTTTCGTGGTCGATTATGACTGGTTCTTGATTCGTGTTCTCGCAGATAAAATCCACATCACTGAACTTTTCTGGATTGTAAGGGAAAATACCGGATTCAGCAAATCATGAAACCCCTTTCTCCATTTTTGCGACATTCATGTAGGGGAAAGTGGTCTAAAACGGGTCCTTAAGGTGAGATGGGCCCTATCAAATCTCTTGCTTGGACAATAATTGTTATAAATTTAACTGTAAAATATTGTGCAGCAGACTATAAACGTTTAAGAAAACCATCCGTAAAATAGTTTTTTTCATTGTTATCTTCTGGCAAAAGGAATATTTGAAAGTAGTACTTTTGAAATTTTTTTTGAGCTAAATATTTTTTACTATGATCGTAAAAAACACTTTTGTTTATTGTGTTATTTTGATACTTTTTAAAACTTTAACATGTTATCTTTTTATTGGCACAAGATTTTTATGAGAATAGCCTAACAATTTATGTTTTTCACTAAATATCAATAACACACTCCAAACCGGTTGAAATTGGCCCCGGGGCCCATTTCCTCCGTGCAATTAGCAAGATTTTACGGCAAAATATTTCAGCTTAGTGTCAGTTAAATAAAGAATAAATTGGCAATATTATAAATGTAGTAACGGGTTTCATAAATATTTTTATTTCAAAAAGGTATTTGCAACGACTTCCTTTGCTATTTTTTATTGTAATTTAAAGCAACAGCTATGTATTTGTATTTTTAAAAATTTTTTATTCATGTCATTTATTTACATATATATTTGAATATTGATTATAATTTGTAATTTTTGTGAAAATATGTAAATCTTACTTAATTATAGATTTGGCAATATTTTTTATCAATCCTTATTAAATAAAATGTATACATATTATTTAAATATATAATATTGAACTGAATCTAAATGTTATTTTATACTTTGTGTCTTTTTAATTATATTTTTAAAGAGTTTGTAATATATAATTACAAGATTATATATAGCTCTCTATATATTGTAATTATATTAAATATAATTACAATATATAGAGAGTTATAAATAGTTACAAAAAAGTTTTAGTGTAAAATGTACATCCTAAGACGTTTTTTTATAGTTTGATTGAATTGGACTGATTTTATAAGCTTTTTTCTATCAATTCCTCTTGTTTTAGATATGGGAAATATGTAAGAAAAACAAAAAGGCAGTTTTGGAGTGAGAGGTCTATGTCATCAGCTTTGAGGCTGTAAGAAAGAAAGAAATGGGATTAAAAAAAGCATGCAAGCAGTTCAATGTACCTTGCAAAGAAAGTGTAGACTTAATTTGAACTTTGTACAAGCCTCGTTGAAATCACTTGGATCAGTAAAATGTGTGTTTTCTATTGAAATGGAAAATAAGCTGCCCAGCAAGCACAACCATACGGGACCCACACGGGAACGATCTGGGATGTCAAACGGGAACCGTACGGGATTTGGCCGCGGGATCTACACGGGAACCATATGGGCAGAATAAAAAAAAACAAAAAACTTTTCGGCTGCTTTTTTCTTTAGCCCGAATTGACCCCAGATTTCTCCCAGATGTGTTTAAAATAGATTTAATTTATAGATTTTTTTTTTTTTTGATTTGTTTATAATTTTTATTGTTTATAATTTATATTTTTTAGAGTTTGTTAACAAACTCTAAAATAATGTAAATTATAAACAATCATTATAAATAAGTATTGATATTTTAATGTTTGGTTCATTCTTAATAATTTAAATGACCATTTAAATTGTGTCAAAGTTATTATTTATATAAGTTGTAATGGAAAAGTTTAAAACACAAGGACATACATAAGTATACTTATGTATGTCCTTGTGTGTGAAACTTTTCCATTACAACTTATCTACATAATAACTTTGACACAATTTAAATGGTCATTTAAATTATTAAGAATGAACCAAACATTAAAATATCAATACTTATTTATAATGATTGTTTATAATTTACATTATTTTAGAGTTTGTTAACAAACTCTAAAAAATATAAATTATAAACAATAAAAATTATAAACAAATCAAAAAAAAAAAAAATCTATAAATTAAATCTATTTTAAACACATCTGGGAGAAATCTGGGGTCAATTCGGGCTAAAGAAAAAAGCAGCCGAAAAGTTTTTTGTTTTTTTTTATTCTGCCCATATGGTTCCCGTGTAGATCCCGCGGCCAAATCCCGTACGGTTCCCGTTTGACATCCCAGATCGTTCCCGTGTGGGTCCCGTATGGTTGTGCTTGCTGGGTGGTGACTCATATCAAGCAAATGGAAGCTATGCTTTTTGGTTTAACACCTCAAGTTTTGCGTAAAGTTGCCTACCAGTTTGCTAAACTTAACAATCTTCATAAAAGGTTCAGTTCAAAAAGTGAACAAGCTGGTGCTAATTGGTTTCATGGATTTATGACTCGACACCCTCAATTATCTGTAAGACCACCAGAGCCAACTTCTGCAGCAAGAGCACAGGGCTTTAATCAAGCCAGTGTCGGAAAGTTTTTTGATTTATTGCAAGCGTTGCAGGAAAAGCATCACTTTTTTTCCAGATTGTGATTATAATGTTGATGAAACAGGCATTACTACTGTTCCAAATAAGCCATCAAAAGTTGTTGCTATTCGTGGAAAAAAACAGATTAGATGCCTAACTTCTGCTGAGCATGGGCAGTTGGTTACAGTGGAAATCTGCATGAGTGCTTCAGGCAATTTTGTGCCACCTCTTTTTGTTTTTCCAAGAGTTCACATGAAATCTGAACTAATGGATGCTGCACCGCCCAGTTCAATTGATGTTTGTCACCCATCAGGTTGGATGCAAAGTGATATATTTGTTACTTGGTTCATGCACTTTGTAAAGCATACTAACCCAACAGAGCATGAACCTGTTTTGCTAATATTAGATGGGCATAAAACTCATACTTCAAATCTAAAAGTAATTAATCTAGCTCGTCAAAATAACGTTATTTTATTGTGTCTTCCACCACATTGTAGCCATAGACTTCAACCTTTAGATGTAGCTTTTATGAAGCCTTTAATGACTTATTATGCACAAGTGGTTGAAAATTGGCTGAGAAATCATCCTGGACGAGTTGTAACAACTTATCAAATAGCCGAACTGTTTAAAAATAGCTATTTTCGAGCAGTATCTGCTATCATTGCTGTTAATGGTTTCGTTAAGACTGGCATTTTCCTGATAAATCGAAATGTTTTTACAGACAATGATTTTGCCTAAGCACTTTCAACTGATGTTCCTCTGCAGTTGCTCAATAAAAAAATAACGTTAGAAGATGTTCCTGGTCAAACATTAATCTTGCCACAGCAGATTCTAGACATTGCTCAAAATGAGGATCTGCTCATTGAGCTTCAGGCTTCAAAAGTTGTAACACCAGTTGTTAATCACGTTCTGACACAAAGTCTCAATTTTTCAGAGCCAGTTGTTCCACCAACAGTATCAAATAAAAACCAATATTTTCCCTTGAAAAAAGTTTCTCCTATTCCAAAGTTTATTACTCCTCGAAAAAAAAAATCATCAGCACAAGGGCTTACTGCTGTTTTGACAAGCAGTCCATACAAATATGATTTGGAAGAAAAGCAAAATATAAAGACAATAAAAATGTTATTAAAAGAAAACCGAATGTTATTAACAGAAATCAAAAGAGCAAAAGAAAAGAAAAATTACGAAAGCCAAAAAAAGACCACACTTCATCAAAGAAACTAATAAAAATAAAAAACCCAATAAAAAAAGCAGTGTTATGTGCTGAAGATTTGAACAATAAAGATAACTAATCTTTACCGCTATAAGTAATAAATAAAACTAAGGTTTCGTTTTTTTAAATATATTTGAAAAGACCACTTTTAATTTTTGTTGAGCTAAATATTGTATTTATGTTTATTGCAATTATAAAAAGCACTTATGTTAATTATATTTTTTGATATTTTTTAAAATTAAACATATTTTCTTTTAATTTGCACAAGATTAGTTCGAGAGTTGTCACTTCAATTTAGGCACATTGTACATTTTGCCTCAGTTGAGTTTACTCAGAGTCTCAAATTTTAATGTGAACAATCAACAGAAGATTATGTACCATCAATAAATTACAGTCAATTTTTGTTTAATAATAAGGTCTTATTCAGAAATTAAATAAGGGGCCCATTTTAGGCTACCTCAAGGGTGAAACGGGCCCCTAGCATCTCTTTGTTCAACGGTTATTTCCTAATGAAAGGCATAGACACACCTTTATTTTTTTGATGTTAAATTGTAGAGCATAGATTGAATTTCCTGAAAAATACTTTGTTTGTAATTTTCGGTTGGTTACAGATAGCTGATTCTATCATTTTTTGAAAAGATGCCCGTTTTAGGTCACTCTCCCCTATGCTTCATTAAAGATGGAAGCAATGTTGTTCACTATTATTTTCTGGAAGCGGTTATCTCTTAAGAATCTTTCACACTGCATGTTAAATGCTTTTTTCAAATGCCCATAAAATGATAAATCCAAAAGCTGTACGAGTGTCGCTTAGAAAAAACTATAACATTGTTACAAAACTTACAATTTTAGAGTATTTGAAATATAATTTATTATAATGATTTGTATATATTCGGAATACAAAATATTTGAAATTTCAGAATTTGTAATTTTTAAAAAAATGATTTTTTCGATATTTTCTACTATCGGACCACCTTAAATATTTTATAAATAATGGGGCAATACCGACACCTTTCGGCATTGCCCTGTGGTGGTGTGTCGGTGTTACCCCGGTGGAACAAGATGGCGGAAACCTAACCATACAAACTACTGCTAGCTCCAAATCCTAAAACGACTTTGCCAAAATAAAGGTTTTAATATATATTTTCTAGCTAACTAAGTGGTTTTTTAGTAATACTAACAATTAGAATCTTACCTCAGTT
Source organism: Hydra vulgaris (assembly GCF_038396675.1). Taxonomy (NCBI): domain Eukaryota; kingdom Metazoa; phylum Cnidaria; class Hydrozoa; order Anthoathecata; family Hydridae; genus Hydra; species Hydra vulgaris. The sequence continues at coordinate 53,413,534 of NC_088927.1, read as the reverse complement.
CATCCAGGAGTCAGTTTTAACATGGAAAACTTCAAAAACTAATTATTTATTTATAGCAAAACAAGCAGTAGGCGCACTCGCATAAAACTTACTGAGCGTTAGTTTTAGTGTTTTCCGCCAGGTAGCAGCACTATACAACAGCGCTTTACTCACAAATTACAACTACAGAGCAGGGTGTCGGATTTGCCTCGTGTGTCAGCATTTCCCCGGTCTACACTACTATTAGAGTAAAACTAGTATGTGTCATCGGCGAATAAAATTGAAGTTAAAATATTAGAAAAAACTTATTTAAGTTGTTTATATAAACGATAATGAGTAGTGGTTCAAGTATTGATCTTTGAAGAACATTAAACATGATTGTCATTAATTTTAATTTTTCTTCATCATACGATGTAAATTATAGATCAAGCTATGATTGAGTTTTTTAATCCGTAATGTTTTAATTTATCAAATGCTTTGCTGGAATCTCTGAAAACTCCTACTATATATTTTTTTTCATCAAGTGCTTTAAGTATGTCATAAATTAAATAAATAGTTGCGTGGTCAGCGGAATGTCTTGACTTAAATCCGATTGTTAAATATAAAGAATATTATTTCTTTTTTGAAAAGAAACAAGGAGGAATAGAAATCGGTCTATAGTTTACAACGCTTGAAACATCAAAAGATTTAAAAATTGGTACAGCTTTTACCATTTTTGGTTTTCAGGACAAACACCTTGTTTAAAGATTAAATATGTGCAATAGTGGAATAGTTATATATTTGATTTATTTTTCACGACTACTCATATCATCATATTCTAAATCTTTTTTAGGTTTTTATAAAAAAGTTGCATCTAATAGTATTTTTTCCGTAAGTTTATTATTATTCATTACATTGATATAGTTAGAATTTAAAAAGGATTTGAATTTGTGGTTTCTCTTTTTTTGTTAGAACTTACATAGGGGAGGATAGGTAGGAGTGAGCCAAGTGTAGGAGTGAATCGTTGATCTTACAGCTAAAACGGGAAAATAAAAAGACTCAAAATTTTCACCAAGTACTTACATACAAATTGATGTTAACACAATCCAAATTTTTCACCGCTTCTTGGTGCGGGTGTCTCCGTTTACGTCGTCATCCTACTCTTTTCTGTGCAAAAGTAAATTTTTTGTATTTTTTGAAACTTCTTTTATGAGCATACCGGCTGTATCGGGACATTAGATAGAGGTTGAAAATTTAATTGTAAACAATGCAGTTTTTAGAACAAAGTATTTTACATGCATAAACCACGTACTTATTTCACATTTAATGTTTTAATCCAGTTGCACAGCTTGGGGAGGAATGAGCCATTTCTTCACGGGCAGGATTGAACCGCGGGTCACTAATACTTCACGTTAAAAAAGTTTTGATTTCAGCGTAAAAACATATTTACGCTTGACTATTATATCTTAGTATATCATTAGGAAAAACGCTCCTAATTCACACTAGTGTCACTAAGTAATGGATTAAAAGTTAACCCATTACTTAGTTACACTAGTGTGAATTAGGAGCGTTTAGTGTCACAGGGTCTTTTATTTATTGTTATTATTATATGTTATTGTTGTGATGTTTTGTGTCGATAGACAACTTGGCTTACTTTCTTGGTGTTGTCTATTGTTAAAAATAGTTATTAGTTTGTTTCGTTACTGAAACTTGCTACTTCTAATCATTCACTAAAAGCCAAGAAATAAGTTTTAGAATGAATACATTTTTTATGTTATTTTCATTTTTTTTATCTTAGGCGTTTCATCGGTTCACATAACTAATCTTAAAGAGTAAGTTTCTTTTTGTATACTTATTTAGTTTTAAATATTTTTAATCTATATATTTTTAAAATGAATTAACAAAATATTTTTAACACGTTATTGTGTATCTGTGTTTCTAATAATAATATTTTAACATTTTTAGATATAGTTTCTGCTGTTTTACCTGCCTATTGCAGTTGTAAGTACTCCAAATTTCGGAAAGTTCGTTTTCTGTAAGTTATTTTCATTAACAATTAAATTTTAACTTTATTGAAGGATCTTCTGTCTGTTAAATAGGTAATTCTGAATAATTATGACAGATTTCAATGCCCTGTTGCAGTAATTTACTGACCAGCCTGTAAATTATACAAGAATTTCAAAATGATGTACGATTTGGATTTTAATATTATTATTTTATGCATATTTGTAATTATGTAATTATAATATAACCCCAAACTTTATTTTCCAAAACTAAGTAAATAAGTGAAAACCATCAGTCTGTAAAATAGATGATTCTGGTAAATCTCGTCAGTTGAAGAAGAAAATTTTGGGGTATTTTATTTTCTTATATTTGTTGGATCACTATGGAAAATTTAAAGTCAAATTTAATAATGGTTCAAAAGTTATTCTAAAGTCAATATGACGTAAATAAGTTAAAACCCACAGTCTGTAAAATAAGTTATGAAGTAAATAAGTTAAAACCCACAGTCTGTAAAATAGACGAATTTGGACAATCCCGACTGAATAAAAATAAAAATATTATGGTATTTTATTTTCTTATAGGTGGTGAATCGATATGAAAAATTTCAAGTCAAATGTAGTAATACATATACGCAATATACGCAAGCGATCGGACGTGCTTTATCTTCTTGCAAATGAATACAAAAAATTTATAAAAAAAAAAAATAATAAATAAATAAATTTAAAAATTGATCTTACAATGGAAAGTATAGAACAATTAATAAACTTAATTTTGGAAAAACAAAAAAACACAATAGTTGAAGAAAGTCATAAGCTATTAAAAGAATTAGAAAAAAGTTTTACTGCAATTACGACTGCTAATTTAAAAATTATTACCGAAAGATTTAATAAACTTGAAACAGACGTTATAAACAGATCAATAAAAATTGTTAGTATAAAAAAAGCTTTGGAGCTATCTAATCAAAAGATATTGTCCTTAGAAAACAAGTTAAATGATATTAAAAAATTTATTAATGTAAACGATGAAATAATCGCATCAAAATTTGAAAAAGTAAAAGAGCAAACAAAGAAAGTAAGTAGTCAGAAAAAAGCGCTGTAAATAAAATAAACAACAAGTTAAGGGAAATAGAAAATCGATCGAGAAGAAATAACTTAAGGATAACTGGAATAAAAGAAACGAGAAGAATACACGAAAGCTGGGAAGAAAGTGAGTTAAAAGTTTTAAAACTATTTGAGGAGACGCTTGAAATCAAAAATGTTAAAATTGAGCGAGATCATATAACCGGACCAAGAGATGCTAAAAAAAATAGAACAATAATTTTAAAACTCCTAAACTATAAAGATAAGATTGATATAATGAAGAGATCTGTAAGGCTTAAACGAATGAACATTTATAGCAACGAGGATTTCTGTTACGAAACTGTTCAAATACGAAAAGATTTAAGAGATAAAATGTTAAGAGAAAGAAAACAAGGAAAGTATGCGTTTATCTCCTACTACAAACTTATCATTCGTGAATGGGCAGATAAGAAAATTGACGCAAAAAATCGCCAAGTATAAATTAATTTTTTTATTTTTAATACTTAATATTTTATGGGATATTTTTAATTTTTTTTTATTCTTCAAATTATTAACTTGATATTTTTAAATGAATGTAACATTAAAATTTATCTTAAGCTTAAATTCTTACCGAAATTCTTTTATTTCTATTTTTAAAAACTAAAAAATGCACTCAAAACATACAAATAATTTTGAGTTTAGTTCTTTTGACTTTTTTCAAACAACAAACAATGAAACTGATTCAATTTATTTTAGTAAAGCAGGTGCTTTGTTAATAAATTGTTTTTATTTTTATAACAATGGACTAAAAGAATTTCTTAAGCGAGATCGCTTGAATGCGTGAGACATTTTAACATAAGAAGTTTAAAAAAGAATTTTGAAAATTTTAAGAATAATATTGAGGAAACTTTAAATATTATTAGCGTTATATGCCTAACAGAAACTTGGTGTAGTTCTGACGAGGCTATATCTATCTCGAATCTTCACCTGCCAGGTTTTAATCCTATTTCTTTAGCACGTAAAACAAAAAAACGATGGCAGTGGAGTACTTTTTTATGTAAGTGAAGGAACGCGGTTTATAAATAGGCCTGACATGAGTATTTCTGATGCTGATAAAGAGGTTTTAACAATTGAAATTTTAGCTAAAAATACTAAAAATATACTTTTAAGTTGCTGTTATCGCCCACCATCTGGTGAAATATCAGGCAACCAAAGAAGTTCGTGCGGTTTTGCAGATCCATAAATTAATACACATAAAAACAATTTTAATAAAGTTTATTCTGAAAAATAGTCTCATTCAGCAAGAATAACTTTCTCCCATCGCGAAACAAGCTGGTATAATCCATTTTAATAAAAGTCTTGAGTATGGTAGCTAAAAAATTGAATTAACTCATTTTTAAGATCTTCTCTATTTCGAAAGTGTCAATTCCTCATATGATTATCCAGAGCAAAAAACAGGTAATAGTCGCTTAGCGCATGGTGTGGTGAATACGGAGGGTGAGGTAGAATCTCCTATTGTAAACGTGCTAGAGTTTCCCGCGTGATTTTTGCGGTGTGTGGTCTGGCATTGTCCTGGTGGAATACTACACCTTTTCTGTTTTCACCAACAAAAGGTTTTACTGTGTGTATGGTGGACTACAGCAGGTATCGTTCACTATGAGTTGCTACCAAGTGGACAAACCATTACTGCTGAGATATATTCAACCCAATTGGACAGAGTTTCGGTTGCTCTTCACCAAAAACAAACCGCTTTGGCCCTGGATAATCATATGAGGAATCGACACTTTCGAAATAGAGAAGATCTCGAAAATGAGTTAATTCATTTTTTTAGCGACCAAACTCAAGTCTTTTATAAAAATGGAATATACCAGCTTGAAAAATTAAAACTGTTTTTATGTGTATTTATTTATTGATCTGCAAAACCGCACGAACATTTTTAGTTGCCTGATAAATAGTTTCAAATCTTTTTTAGTTACTGATATTATAACAAAATGTACAACAGAAAAAAAAATTAAATTACATAATTGGTGACATAAATTTAGACGCATTAAAATATCATGTAAATTCAAAAATTAATAGTTTTTATAATGATTTATTTGAAAACGGTGCAATTCCGCTTCTTAATAAACCAACAAGAGTAACTTTAAAGTCAGTATGTTTAATAGATAATATTATGACAACATACACTTTTAAAGAATCTCTTAAAAAAGGTTAATTAAAAATGATGTTTCAGATCATTTTTCTATCTTTCTTTCAATAAATACTGATATTGAACAATTAAAAATAAAAAAATAAGTTATCCTAAAACGCTGGTTCAGTGAAGTAAATATTGCATTATTTAATGAACAACTATCATTACTACATTGGAAACATATAAATTTTTCGTCGAAAGCAAGTGTGGTTTATAACTCATTCTTTAGAACATTCTATGAAGTTTATGATTCAAACTTTCCACAATACAAAGTTAACTTAAACAAAAAAAGCTTAAAGACACTAAGGATTACTAGAGAACTCAGGAAGTCTTCCAAAGTTAAACAAAAATTGTATATAAAGTATTTAAAGTCAAAAACAGATAAAAATAAGGAAATTTATAAAAATTATGTAAAGCTTTTTAAAAGTCAAAAAAAAAAAAAAAATAACACTACTCAAACTTATTAGAGAAGTTTAAGAATGCAAAACGCACATGGCAAATTTTTAATGAAAATACTGGCAATCAAAAAATTAAAACATGCAACTTACCAAAATTATTAAAAACAATGGTGATTTTTTATATAATCCTACAGATATAGCAAATCAAATATATAACTTTTTTGTAACTGTTGGTCCAAGTTTAGCAAAAAATATTCGAATTATAACTAAAACAATAAATGATTTTGATCTTCCGATAAATTCTATACTTAATAACTTTGAACTTTCCATAAAAGAGTTTGAATGTGCTTACAAAATGCTAAAAACCAATAAAGCGATAGGCCCAGATCAAATAAATGGTAATGTTATATTCGGTTCTTACGAGATCATAAAAACTATACTCTTTCAGGTCTTTAGTTGTTCAATTAAACAAGGTATATTTCCTGATCAACTAAAGATAGCCAAAGTTACACCAATATTTAATGGGAGGGGGGGGGGGATTTTCAAATATAACTAATTTTTGTCCAATTTCTGTACTTTCTGGTTTTTCAAAGATTTTTGAATGGATCCTTTACAATAAAATTTATAATCATCTTTCTAAAAATAAAATACTAAATACAACCCAATATGGGTTTAAAAAACATAATTCCACTGAACACGCAGTGCTTTTTCTGACTAGAAATATTGCAGATTCGTTTGAAAAATCACAATTTACTCTTGCAGTGTTCATAGATCTATCAAAAGCCTTCGATACAATAAATCATGAGATTCTTGAAAATTGTTAAATTTCTTTAAAAATTATTAAATCATGAGATTCTTAAAGATTATTAAAAAACTAGAAAAATGTGGTAATTTTCTAAAATTACTTAAGAGCTATTTAAGCGATCGTAAACAGTATGTGCAAATTGATGTATCCTCTACAACAAATTTACTAGACATAACATGTGGTGTTCCCCAAGGGTCTATACTAGGACCACTTCTTTTTCTTATTTATGTCAATGATCTTTTTAATGCCTCAAATTTAAAAACAGTAATGTTTGCTGATGACACAAACTTTTTTCTGTCTAGCAATAATATTATAACACTATTAAATGACATGAACATAGAGCTAAATAAAATTTCAAAACGGTTTAAGTCTAATAAGTTATCATTTAACATAGAAAAAACTAAATGGACTCTATTTCATCCAAAATCCAAAAAATATCTTTTGCCAAATGATATGCCTCAAATATATATAGATAATATTCAAATAAAACAATCAAAAGTTTTACTTTTTCTTGGTGTTCTTATTGATGAAAACCTTACGTGGAAAAATCATATTGAAACCTTGCGCAACAAAGTTTCAAAAAATATTGGAGTATTATTTAAAGCGAGAAGTTTTCTAAATAGAGACGCATTTGTTCGACTTTATTACTCACTTATTCAACGCCATCTAAATTATTCAGATATCGCATGGGTTAGTGCTAGAAAAAGTCAATTAGATCCTCTTTATCGGCAACTGAAGCATCTAGTACGACTAATAAATTTTAAAGATCGTTTTACTCATGCAAAACCACTTTTATTTAAAATGAGTAATCTTAATATATACCAACTAAATGTTTTTAACACTCTTTGCTATATATTTAAATGTAAGATAAACTTAGCTCCAATACCTTTTCAAAATTTATATGCAATAAAGCCCAAAAACAAATATGATCTAAGAAATGACAATTTTATTTATCAACATTATTCACATACAAGTTTTGGAAGGTCTCTTATATCTTATTGTGGAGCTTATTTGTGGAACCAAAGAGTTTTAAAAAATTTTGATCTCGTTTCTCTTTTATAAGTGTTATCTGAATGTAATTTAAAATATTTGTTTTTATTTTTTATTGTTTTGTTAACCAGTATTTTATTTGTATGAAGGTTTTGTTAAACGGTATTTACTAATTTAAAATATTTTATTTTATTTTTTATTGTTTTGTTAAACGGTGTTTTGTAATTGAGGTACCTTATTTTATTTGTATGAAGGTTTTCTTAAACGGTATTTACTTTTCATTTTATATTTTTTTGAAATAATTGGTTTATAATTTTTGTATTGTTTAACGGTTCTCGGAGACAGGATCTTAAGGTTCTCTTCGAGTTTCCGTGTTCTTCATATATTATGTACCAACGACATTTTTACCAGAGAATATTGTTAAATGAACAAAAAAATAATAATAATAATAATAATAACAGTTCAAAAGTTATTCAAGAGTCAATATGACACCAAAACTAAGTAAATAAGTAAAAACCCACAGTCTGTAAAATAGAAATTTCTGGGCAATCCCGACGATCAAAATTTTTTTTTTGTATCTTATTTTATTATAGTTGGTGAATCGATATGAAAAAATTCAAGTCAAATGTAATAACAGTTCAAAAGTTATTTAAAAGTTAATATGATCCAAAAATACTCTCTTTTTTGGTGCCATATCACTGCAAATTTTCCGTACTTAAGCCCTATACCTTACGCCAAAAAAATCATCAATTTTGCACTACAAAAAGTTCAATAACTTCAAATGCCAAATGACCCCTCATGTTTTAAGTCAAGTCAAGGTCAAAACAATGATATAAATTATATATCCTTCGTTAAATTATAAAAAAATCGTCTGCAATGGCTAGTAAAGAAATGAAAGACGCATTACATTTAATCCAAAAAAGAAAAAGTATTAGAGAAACTGCAATAACTTTCAAAATATCCTATCCAACGCTTCTTCGTTAATGGAAAAATTTTTTGCTTGATGAAAATACAAGACTTACCCCGAACTATTATGTTAAAAGAATATTTACAGAATTAAATTTAAAGTATATATTTTGACTTGTTCGAGAATGTTATATGGCCTTCCAATTAAAGAATGTCAGGGTATAGCTTTTGAGATGGCAACCATTAATAAAATCCATAGAGATGGCACAAAGACTCAATGGCAGGTATTGATTGGATGAATAATTTTAGAAAGCAACATCCAGATTTGTCTCTTAGAACACCTGAAGGATGTTCTCTCTCTACATCATTTAATGCCCATAATGTAAATATATTTTTTGATAAATTAAAAGAACTTTTTTCTAGATCACCAGCATTTGCGAATGGAACTCGGACTTTTAACCTTGATGAAACTGGAACTATTATATTTCGTCATTATTTCGTCATTTTACACATTTTACAATGTTATCTATAAATTTAAACAAATATATATAATTACAAGCTGATTGGGGCAAGTAGAAGTCAAAATGACTTATCATCAAGCCCCTTTGTGAAATACAAAAAAAAAAAAATACAATTAAATTTTACATTTTCCAATATTACATAAAAGAGTGAAATTATTAAGTTTAAAAAAAAAAAAAATTGGTTAGAAATTTTAGAAGGTTAAAGAAGAACTTAAAGTTAAAAAAAAGAACTTAAAGTTAAAAAAAGAAGAAATTTAAGATAAAGTTAAAATATGAAATAACAAATAAAAAATTACAAATCTGTACATATTCGTATACATATTAAAGACAATAAACAAACAAAAAAAAATTTAATTCGCTTCATATGCATATACATATTCAATACAATATTAAAATTAAATAAAGTACATAAAAAATTAAAAATACAAAACTATTTCGATTTTTTTTTTCAAAAAAATGAGAGAATGTACGTAATGTTTAAATTTAGTAAGTGTTTTTTTATAGTTCTTTTAAATGTAGCAATAGATTTTATTTTTTTCATATTTTCGTCAAGAACCGAATTCCACAAGCGTGGTCCCCGGCATATAGTCGAGAAGTCAGATTTTTTGAGTGATGTTAGTGGGATGTAGTAATTACTCATTGAATGTCTTGTTTCATATTTATGATTAATTCGAGTGAAATTTTTAAAAAAATATTTTGGAATCATTTCATTTTGAAGTTTAAACATAAATAACAAGTTATGGTATATATTTAGTTTGTATACATTTAGAGCATTTATTTCCTTGAGTAACGGCTCGGCACTTTCATATCTACTTGCGCCCAAAACTAATTTACTTGCTTGCTTTTGTTTAGTATAAATAATTTTTAGGAAAGATAAATGATTGTTTGCCCAGGCAATATTACAATAGTTAATATGACTATGTATAAATGAAAAGTATAAATTTTTTAAACATAAATTATTTAAAAGATGTTTTGTCTTGTACATAATCCCCAGGGTCTTTGAAACTTTATTCTCGACTAGCTTTATTTGACTTTTCCAATTTAAATTCTCATCGAAAATTATTCCTAGTATTTTCATTGAAAAAACTATTTTTATTTTAATATTGTTAATTGTTAGTTCAGGTAATTTGAGTGGAAGGTTCTCGGATTTAGATGACTTAGCAAACAAAATATATTTCGTTTTTTCAATATTTAATGAAAGTTTATTTGCTTCAAACCACTCATTAAGATATATTAATTCTGTGTTTACAATATAAAAAATATTTTTTAAATTTGAGTCAGAAAAGAAAACATTTGTGTCATCAGCAAAAATAATATAATTAAGTATTTTTGAGGACAAATAAATATCATTAATATAAATTAAAAACAGCAGGGGTCCAAGTATTGATCCTTGGGGAACTCCGCAATTTATTGATTCAAATGGGGAACATGTTAAGTCATATGGTACTCCTTGTTTACGATTTTGTAAATAACATTGCAGCCACTTTTAATTGGAGTGAACTACTCCATAACTGTGTAGTTTATAAATTAGAATCTTGTGGTTGACAGTATCAAATGCTTTTGATAGATCTAGAAAAATTCCGAGTGTGTAACTGTCGTTATCAAAACCATTTAAAATTTGGTTGGCAAGATCAATTATTGCATGTTCCGTGGAATGGTTGTTGCGAAATCCAAACTGTTTATGATAAAGAATGTTGTTTTTTTCAAGATAATTGTACAGTCTGTTGTGCATAATGCGCTCTAGTATTTTGGAAAAACAAGAAAGTATGGAAATTGGTCTGTAGTTAGATTTTATTGAGTCATCACCGCCTTTGTATATCGGAATTATTTTTGCTAATTTTAGTTGGTCAGGAAAAATGCCGTTTTTTAGGGAAAGATTAAAAATTTTAAAAAGAGGTTTCTCTATAATATCTGAGACCGCTTTTACAACATCAGGGTTAACTTCATCCAGACCTGCACTTTTATTTGTTTTCAGCATACTAATTGCTAGTCGAAGTTCATCAATTAAAAGCTCCGACTCCTCCATGAAGGAATCAGATTTTTTCAAAAAAAATTTAAATGATTTTTTTTCCTCAGGAATTGCACCGGCAAGCTTTTTTCCTATATTTATAAAAAAGCTATTAAATGTTTCAGCAATTTCTTTATTAACAAAAGCATCTCCTCTATTATCATCTCTTTGCAATCTTTTTGGAAGATTATCACTTTTCACAATTTCCACTCCTGTTATTTCTTTAATTACATTCCATGTTTTCCTTGCATTTCCAAATGTTTTATTAAGTAACGAAGAGTAGTAATTTTTTTTGGATTGCTTTTTTAATTTTTCAAAAGAATTTTTATATTTTTTGTATTTGATTTCATTTTTGTAGTTCTTTTTTTTTTTAAATTTTTGGTAAAGTTTTTGTTTTCTTTTTGACGACTTAATGAGTCCTCTCGTCATCCACGGACTTAACAAATTTTTAGAATTAACAATTTTTTTTATTTTTGGAAAGGCTTTTTCGTATTGTCTTGTAAACATGCGAATAAAAAAATTGTAGCCATCATTAACGTCATTGCAATCAGTTAAAAGTTCCCAGTTTACTTCATGTAAGAGATCACGAAACGTGGCGATTGATTCATTATTTATTTTCCTTACGTATACCGTTTTTGTTTTTATTTTATTCTCAAGGGTTGCAGAATTTATTATCAGAAAAACTGGAAAGTGATCAGTTAAATCTGTTTAAATAATACCACTTTGGATTTTAGTCCTTGTGTAATTATTAGTAATAATATTATCGATAATAGATGCAGTTGTTTTAGTCACACGTGTTGGCTTATTAATCATGGGAAAAACGCTGTATTGCAAAAGTGTATTTATAAAATTCACGACTTGGTTATTAGCTTTATTATTCAATAAATTTAAATTAAAATCACCTAATAAGTACACATTTTTTTTAATAAGCTTTGGTTGCAAATAGTTTAAGTGGTTTTCAAATTGATTGTAATTACCGTTTGGCGGTCTATATATTGCAGTTATAAATGTATTTTTATTGTTTTATTAATTATTTCAATAATTAATGACTCACAATTAGCGTCATTTACTTTGAGGTTTTCAACATGTTTAAAAACCAATGAGTTTTGGACGAAAATAGATACGCCCCCGCCATTGCCGTTTTCTCTCGGTTGATGAATAGGTTTATACCCTGATAATTGAAAGTTAGAATTTATCGCGTCTCGATGACACCAAGTTTCTGTCAGACAGATAATACTAAACTTGTTACTTATATTATTTAACATCAATTTTAAATTTTCAAAGTTTTTATTTATGCTTCTGATGTTTATATGTAATAATGAAAAATAAGATGATGAAGAATTAAGAACATGTTTAACATCGTCAACATTGTAATAAGTCGTATCTACTGAAATTTCGTCAAAAAAGTTCATGTTTTTATCATCGTCATTAATTCGGTTTAGTGCGTTTTTCATTTCTGATATGTCAAAAACATTAAAACTGTTGGCTTCCGTCATTTTAACAATAAAAACTAAGAATATTATTTAAGACATAAAAATATAATAAATAAATATACTTTAAGCATTCTTATGTGATTTTTTAAAATCTTTAACTACTAATTTATCATAAATAACAACAGAATATTTACCGTTGTTCCTGTGAGTTCGCATTTCTTCAAAGAAATTTTTCCGTATGGTTAGGGTATCCAAGGAGTAGTCCTCATTTATAAATATTCCTGTTCCTTTTAACTTTTTTGAATTCTTTAATATGCTAATTTTATCTTTATAGTTCAGGAGTTTTATCACGATTGATCTTGGTTTGCTTAGCCCAGTTTTTCCGGTTCTATGTGCCCTTTCAATAACTACGCCACTTACATTTAGATTGTTTTCAAAGATATTAAGAACTTTTTCTTCAGATGCATTCCAACTTTCATTTTCACTTTCTGCTATTCCTTCGAGACGCAAATTATTTCTTCTCAGTCGATCTTCCAGTTGTCGCAGCTTATTTTTTTCTTCCGCATTAAATGCTACTTTTGTAACAATTTTTTCTTCAATTTTATTAATTTTTTCTTCCTGTGTATCTTGTGTAAAAGTGATACTGTTTTCAATATCTTTTTAAGTCTGTTCTAATTTTGAGAGTCTGTCATTTATTTTTCATATTTCAAATTTCCTCAAATTACTTTCAGCTTGCAAAGCTTTGCACATTTCTTTAATTTCTTTAATTTCTTTCAAAAGTCCATCGATTCTGTCATTTGCAATTTTTAAATTTCCACTTATAAGTTTAAGAATGTCTTTTTGTTGTTTCTTAAACATCTCAGAGAATATTTCACGAACTAATTTCACAGATATTTCTGTAGCTTCTGTATTTGATTGCATTTCGTTTTTATCAGTATTTTTATTTTTATCCATTTTATTATTTTTATCCATTAACAAGGTAAATACCAATACGTTTTTATTTAAGAATATTTATGCGAGTATATTTATGTATACATTTTTAAATAATTCCATACAATCAAAAATTTTGAATATAAAAAAATAATAATTTAAAACTTCAAAACAACCACACTGCATAAACACCTCCGTTCGCGTTGACGTTCACAATGAAAAAAAAAGAGATTACCGTGCAGAATCCACAAAAGGTATGTTAATCTTCAATAATAAGTATATTTTTCATGACATATTTATTTCTTACATAAAACATCTAAATATTTAGGTTTCTGCAAAGAAAGGTGTGAAGAGTGTCTGCAAAGTCACAAGTGCTGAAAGAGGAACCCTTGTCACAACTGGTATAATAATCAGTGCTTCTGGACAATATCTTACACCAGTAATTATTTTTCCAAGAGTGCATTTCAAGGAGCATATGTTGTCAGGAGCTTCTTCTGGATCTCTCGGAATCGCATGTAAAACAGGCTGGATAAACCGAGAACTTTTTTTAGATGTTATGAATAACTTTATCAAGTTCTCGTCTAGTACGAAAGAAAATCCATCATTATTAATATATGACAATTTCTATACATATCTAAACCAGTGTTAAATTTAACAAAGGAGCATGAGTCACCATTTTGACATTACTGCCTCATATAATGCGCAAGTTACAATCACTTGATGTTGGAGTTATGGGGCCATTTAAAACTGCATATAATGCAGCAACTGATTTATGGATGCTCCACAATCCTGAAAAAACATTTACAATTTACCAAGTGGCTGCATCTGTAGGGGTTGCTTTTCTGAAAGCCATAACACCTTCTAACATTATAGCTGCTTTTAAAAAGACATGTGTATTTCCTTATGACAGGAACGTGTTTACAGATATCAACTTTATGTGCAGCTCTGTGACAAAAAGAACTTTTAATGTCAACAATACTTGCATAAAAAAATCACGCAAGCATTACTTCTGATAATTTTTTTAACCCTCATGTTTCATCAAATGCAGACCCCACTACCTCTACTATTATATATATAATAATAATGCCATCTCCGCTAACTATAGATGCAAACAAACTAGTTACCAATGATGCAATGTTTGATCTGTCTACATCATCAGATTCTTTTGTCAGCCCTAAACAATTCAGGTTTTCCTAAATCTGGAGAAAAAAAAAGTAAAAGAAAAGAAAGGAAGAAGGGTCGCTCTATGATTGCCACAGACACTCCTTAGAGAGATCAGATCGAGAAAAGGCTCTGCAATAATAAGTTAGTCAAACTTACAAAAGAATTTAGAGCAAATTTACAGAATATTAACAAAAAAATTACTTAAAAAAGACGATTCTGTATTGGAACATTTGACAAATAAGAAAGGTTTAATAATCCTAGAAGATGATTTGGGTGCTTGTGATATACATCCTAAAGAAGATGACTTTGTATGGGTTAAATTTAGAACAGCAAAAAAAAAAAAGGTTTATGTTGGAAAGGTATTATGTATAAACTCTGTAAAAGAAGTAGTTACAATTAGTTTTCTTCGGAACAAAGGTGATATTTTTAAGTTGTCTAATTTACCAGATATTGTGACTTTCCCAAGAATAGATGTTAACTAATGCTAGATCGGCCAACTTTTTCTGGAACAAGTAAAAGACAGCATTGCCATTACAAATTTTAGGTTGTGTTTGACTATATCAGTATTTCCTACATATTATTTTTATTGCCAATATACTATATGCTAATATACTAATTTCATTACATATAGATACTTTTATTATATCTTAATAATTGGAAATAAACATTTGTCATGGGAGAATTTATTGTTATTTATGTTACATTATTACTTAACTATGTTATGTTTAATTATAAAGTATTTGTTACATACTTAATTTTCAATAAATTAGTTAAAGAAAATATCTAATTTTAGTTTTCTTGTAATCAAAGGTAATGGCTCACTCTACCATGTGCTTGGTTTACTCCTGCCCATTAATGGGTTGGAGTGAACCATTCGCAACTCCTGCGTTATTGTTCAACTTATTAAAAATCTGAAAATATTTTGATATTTCATGTATTACTATTAGAAACCTAATATATTACGCTACCTTAGGCTCCTTATCCTATATTTTTTCCACTTTTGGTTTTCTTGATATAATCAATTTAAAAAAAAGTGGCTCACTCCTACCCATCCTTCCCTTAACTTAATACTGATTAAATTGTTCTCCAATTAAAGGCTTATCTGTGATAAATTCAGTATTTGAGTTAAGGATGATTGGAAAGCTATTTTTATTACCTTCTTTTTACCAGTTACTTCTTCATTTTTGTATCATTTTTGTGTTCACTTAACTGTTCAGAGTTATAATATTCTTTTAGAACGTCTAAAAGTTGATTCAGAAAGACGCTTATAGTTTTTATACTTGGTTTCATTTTCAAATCTTTTTTTTTGATAAACTTATTATACAAGCCTATTTGTTGTTTTTTGGAAAATTTTAGAATAACCTTTGTTTTCCAAGGATTTATTAGCGTTTTTGTTTTTGATGAGGAAAAAACTTAAAAAACGTCTTAGCAGAAGGTTTAACCAAAAATCGTTTAGGCAAGAAAACGAATACAGAAAAAAAAAGCAAATTTGATTTTAGTCCTAGTTTTTATTTTTACCTTCAGAAATGGAACCCCATCAAACATTTATATTCAAAGCATTGAAATTGATTTATTTTGTTGAAAACTTTGTAAAATTTACAAAAAAAAAATAAATTTTTTGTTTTATCTAGTTTTTCAATGCAATTTTTTTAAGAAACTTTATAAAAGACCTAATGGTCTTATCACTGAGCACCGCCACATCATTAGTATTTAAATAGTTTGTTGCCAATTCCATTTAACGGACAACGCTCATGTTTTCGAGCGCAATTTTTGATTATAAATTTTACGAATATAAAGTTAAAATGACATTTTTATATTAAAAAGTTTTCTAACTATAATGTTATTAATTTCTAATGATATCAATATTAGTTTCTAATGATATTGATATTAATTTCTAATGATATTGATATTAATTTCTAACGATATTGATATTAATTTCTAATGATATTGATATTAATTTTTAATGATATTGATATTAATTTCTAATGATACTAATATTAATTTCTAATGATATCAATATTAGTTTCTAATGATATTGATATTAATTTCTAATGATATTGATATTAACTTCTAATGATATTGATATTAATTTCTAATGATATTGATATTAATTTCTAATGATATCGATATTAAATCGTCAAAATTTGAAAAGAACAAGTTTAAATTTGTCAAAATTTGAATAAATTTGAATTTAAATTTCTAGTTCGAATTTGACTCAAATTCAAGTTAGACAAATCGTCACATGAGAATTATAGGGTTCTATCTGCATTTTTTTATGTTAAAAGAATCTAACAATTAAATTTTTAATTATTAATTAATAATAAAAACAAACAATTTTAAAAATACTATGATTAATAATATATTTTTAATAATGAAACCATAATAACATAAACGACTTGTAATTTATAACTATAAAGAATAATAGCATTAAAACATTTTAAAATTAAATATCGAAAGTTAAGTTCTTACAACATAAAAAAAGTGCAGATTGAACCCTATAATTCTCATGCGACAAAATTTTGATCACTTTAAATTTCATTTTCCAAATCAATATTCGAACAAATTTGAATGGATTCGACCAAGCTTAGCGGATTGTGACTGGTTAAATTTAAATTATGGTAGTTACGCGTTATTTTGTTAAAATTTATGTTACTAAAAAGACTTTGAAAGACTACAAAGAACTTAAAAAAACAAATTTCACTTAGTTCCCCCTCCAACTATATTATATTTTTTTGATAATCTTTTCACTCTTTTGCAAACTTAAATTGAGCGACTGACAGAACCTCAGAAAGTGCACCCTCTGCTCCACTCCACCTCTACACATTAAGTTATGCCTCATCAAACTATTAGTCATTGCTTAAGACAAAAAGTTCTAAAAAGACAAAAACCTTTCAAATACATCTAAGATCCTATTACAAAGCTGTGCAAAGTTAAGGTTCTTTATCAAACCATAGATCAAGAAGACATAGTACATTACGAGCTTGCCAAGTTCTTGAATAGAAAAAAGAGATTGGCTAAGAACAGTTTTGTTGCAGTTGGTCATAGCTTCCTGGGTAATCACAAAATGAAAGCTATGTGCAGTTAGTTAAGAGTCTTAAAAGAATTACATTAAAATGGTATGTGAAATGTTATCTAACGTCCAAATCCTAAATGCTTTTCTCAGTAATTTTTTTCCCCAATATTCAAAAGGTTTCTGTCTATTATATTCACAAGGAGATTGACGTTGTTTCAACGTCGTTTCAACGTTGTTTCAACGTGGTGTGCTTGCTGGGTAGTCTAAAAAACACAACAATTTAGAATTAAGAAAACAAAATATAAATTACCTTTTTTACCGATGATACTCCCAATGTGCATGTGCATGTGCAAAAAAATTGAAACACTGTTCATAACAATATTGCATTAAATAAGCTACATTACTATACCATTTCAAGATGTAATTGAGAACTTGAAAATTGTAATTAAAAAAAGTAAGATGCAATTGAGAAATACAACATGTAATTTAGAAGTCACAATATGTAATTAAGAACCACAAAATGTAATTAACAAATTTTAAAATGTAATTGAGAAACCCAACATGTAAATAAAAAATCGCAATATGTAATTGGAAAAACAAAAGTTCTAATTAAGAAATCGTAATATGGAAATGAGAATACATTATTTGTTATTGCAAATTACCAATGCAAGCTTAAAGGTCATTATAAAAAATCTTCTTGTACATGCATTTTAATTAGTTAATAATATCAAATTTAGCATTTGTATGCATCAGCAATACATTAATACAGTAATGGAATTGAAAGGTCATTGTGTTATTTGTCAATACATTACAAACAGAAAGTATGTTATTAAATTGAATCCGTGCATTTATTTCACTAAATTTGTTTAAATCCACTGTTGAAACAACCAGAACCACCTTGTCCAATTTGTAGACATGAAATACATACAACCGAATAAGTTGAAAGAAAACATTATGTTTTATCTTCATCGAATGAGTTATTGAATGTGGTCAGCGAAATGACGACCCAATCGTCATTTTGAGACTCTGGCGCAAACTTTAGGTGTCAAATATAAGACAGCGTACAATTGGGTTCTTAGCGGAAATTTAAATTTCCTTGGAAGATATGGAGTTACCGCTAACCACAAATCCCTTTTTCATCACTTTTTTATTTTATTGATAATATATTATTATTTATTGAAAACCAACCCATATGGCCACTTTGGTCAAATTAGGATCAAACCTAATATTACAAGGTAAAATAAAGCAACAAAATTAAAAATTCAAATAACTTCTTTCTGATAGTCTATATTATAAATATTTCTCAATTACAACTTTTATCTTCTAAATTACATCTAACGTTTCTTAATTACAACTTTCAAGTTCTCCATTACATCTTGATAAGGTGTTGTCACCGCAATGAGTTATACTCATAACGTTGTTACGAGTAAATCTCGTACTTTGGCACTGGAGAAAAAAATTTCTTCTCCATTGCCAAAGTACGAGTATACTCGTAGTGCTTATTTTTTGTCAGTTATACTCAGAATAAAAATACTATAGAATTATTTTAGATTAAAAATATTTTATTTATTGAAATGTTGATATCTAGCCTTGGCAATGAGAACGAAACCGCGAAAAACAGCCTCCGCAAAAATTAATCGTTGCAGACATTTTGGCTTAGCAAAGAAACAAAGCATTGTTTAAAATAGCTCGGCAGCGAACGTATTAAAGTTGCAGTCTAAAACTAGAAAAAAGATTTCTCGGCTTTTACTTATGTAGGAGAAGAGCTATAAAAAGTAAATGTAAATATTTGATCCTAGCTTTGTTAGCTATGTTAGCTTTGTTAGTTTTGTTAGCTTTGTTAGCTTTGTTAGCTTTGTTAGCTTTGTTAGCTTTGTTAGCTTTGTTAGCTTTGTTAGCTTTGTTAGCTTTGTTAGCTTTGTTAGCTTTGTTAGCTTTATTAGCTTTGTTAGCTTTGTTAGCTTTGTTAGCTTTGTTAGCTTTGTTAACTTTGTTAGCTTTGTTAGCTTTGTTAGCTTTGTTAGCTTTGTTAGATTTGTTAGCTTTGTTAGCTTTGTTAGCTTTGTTAGCTTTGTTAGCTTTGTTAGCTTTGTTAGCTTTGTTAGCTTTGTTAGCTTTGTTAGCTTTGTTAGCTTTGTTAGCTTTATTAGCTTTGTTAGCTTTGTTAACTTTGTTAGCTTTGTTAGCTTTGTTAGCTTTGTTAGCTTTGTTAGATTTGTTAGCTTTGTTAGCTTTGTTAGCTTTGTTAGCTTTGTTAGCTTTGTTAGCTTTGTTAGCTTTGTTAGCTTTGTTAGCTTTATTAGCTTTGTTAGCTTTGTTAGCTTTGTTAGCTTTGTTAGCTTTGTTAGCTTTGTTAGATTTGTTAGTTTTGTTAGCTTTGTTAGCTTTGTTAGCTTTAAAAATAGCACTTTTTAAACAAGGTTAGCTCTAATTTCCTGATGATCAAATCTCATTTCAATGATTGTTCAATAAAAAGTTTGAGTTGTTGAGCTAAATTCAATACAAATTTAATACTTTTGACATTATTAATTATACTATCAGTATTTACTTCCTTGTCAACATTAAACCTATCGTCAGTTGGCTGAAATAATTGTTGCCAAATTTTTCGTCTTTATTTAAGGCAGTTAGATTTGAAAAGTACTTTTAGAAGCAAAAGTTGAATTAAATGAATGTTTATTTTTTCAATCATTCTATTTTCAAATTTTTAACTTATAGGTTGTTATATAATACTGTTGACTTATAGGTGTATTAGCTACATGAAATTTTTTTCTTGTATATTCAATCACAATTTCATAAAACAAAAAAACAGCTTATTCTTTTGAAAGAGCATTATTGGCCATTTTTAGTGCTTTTACAGCAACGCAAAGTTCATTAATGACATCAAGCTTATTTTTAGTTAGAGAAAAATCAGTATTCATACCAATCATTATTTTTACTTCTGTTTGCACCTCTAAAAAGCGTTGCAGCATATCAAAAGTACTGCTTCATCTTTTCCTTGAATCACAAATAAAAGATTTTTCTTTTCCAAACTTTTCAATTACATTTTGTTGAAGTTAATTACCATTGTTCACTGGTGATCTAACAAACTTTATTAATTTTTTATTCTTGCAACTGTTCCTTGATTCTCAAGCTTCAATAATGGAAAATAATCTTCACTAAATGTATGAACAGTTTTAATATCACCACCAAACTTCAGTCCCAGTGTTCATCATTACTACAACCTTGATCATAATCTATAGCTTCCATATAACCATCAACAGGGTTATAATCAAAACCATCTGTATCAAATTTTTTGAAAACAGCACATCACAATTACACATAGATAAATAGCGTTGATGTAATACATTTGATGTTCGTTGGTAGTGTCTTGACCAAATTTTTTCATTAAGCTATCTCCATCAGTAACAGATGTTACTGATGGATGCTACAATGTCTTTGCCCAAATTTAAATCAAATGAATAAAGCTTATCACTGATAAATTTAATGGATTTTGTTGCTGGCCTCGGATTCTTAACATTCCAAGCGATTGAATTCTTCCTTCTGATGTAGATTTAAGTTCATATATCTTCTGTTTTTTAATGAAGTATACTTATTAAATGTAAGACTAAATTTACCTTTATCTACAAGTTTCATTTTCAAATAACTTATAACCTTATATGTTTTTATATGTCTTATATATAAAAGCCGTTGTTGTTAAGCCAGATGTTTTAAAAATATTTTTACAGAGTTCGCACTTAGAGCTCTGTATTTCTTCGTAAAATTCGAAACAGCCTCATGCTTCAGATCTTCGATCTAGTTGTGCTTTCATCTTTAAACTTGTCCATATTTTTTATCTCCTACACATTTCTTATCTCCTACAACTAAAACTTTTATTAGCTCAAAGTTATATTAAGTCGTCTTACATTATTAAATTTAGGAATTTTAACAATCATTTTATTATTATTATCACTATGGGATTTCTTTTATAATTAAAAATGTGTAACGCACGTAACTATTTTTCTACGTAACGTATTTTAAATCTTTAGTTTATTTATTCCGTTGGTGCGCCTTAAAAGCGTTGCTTTATTTGTCGGTAAATGACTCGATCAAAAACCTATCGACGTTTGAAAAAAAAAAACAACTAATAAATAAATAAAAAACATAAAATCTAATATATACTTAACTTTCTACCAATTTTGTCTTCTTCTTACTAATAATACAATATTATCTTACCATACCTTTGATATTATTATTATTGCTGTTAATCCACTATTATTATTACTATTTAATTACTAGTTATTAATTTAATTTACTACTTTGTTATGATTGCCTCTTATATTACCTATAATCATTACTATTAATAATTATATTAATTATATATAATTATATTTATATATATATATATAATTATATTTTTATATATATATATATATATATATTTATTTATAATAATATATATAATTATATTTATATATATATATATAATTATATTTTTATATATATATATATATATATTTATTTATAATAATATAATATTTATTTATAATATATATAATTATATTTTTTTATTATTACTATTTTACAATAATTGTTTTATACCATCGTAGGTCTTAACGCATCATTAGTTTGTAACTGTTTGTAAATGTCCCTCACTATTGTATATATATATGCAATTATTAAAGTGGAATTATATTCATCGATTGAATGATCGACGTTTGAAATTTTGTGTAAATGACCCGATAATAAATCACTGTTTTCAATAATTGCGTAGCGTAAAAAACAAGTATAGATTTTTAATTTACTTAATACCAGTAGTATAATGTGTGGTCTGATAAGTTTTTATAATTTTGCATTGCCGCTCGATCGATTCCTCTTATGCACATATGTTTTAGTTTGTACTTCTACGTAATATTTTAAAGCTTAAAGTTCTAGTTTTATTTGTATTGCCTATGAAAGTTGTTAATAAGTTAAAATTTTATAAATAATATAATAAAGTTATATTATTTATAAAATTTTATTTATTATAAAAATTAGGAAGTGTGCACACATAGGCTGACTTAAACAGGTAAAACATGCAAGGAGTGTTCAAACAGGAGTGTACATACATCGACTAAGGGTTTTGGTTTAAGCAGGCAATAAGTTAAAAAAATAGTTTGTTTTAAAAAATGTTTTGAAAACCAGAACAAACACTTATTTTGTCATATTCCAGTCATCAATTTACACAAAACTCCAAACGTCGGAATAGGTTTTTGGTTCTATCATTTACCTTATTTGTCTCAACAAAAATTAAGAGGAAAAAAAACTGTCTAAAAATGTCAAAATTTTAAAAAAATGATAATAAAGTCTTTATTATCATTTTTTAAAAGTTTATTTATTATCATTATTATTTTTTATCAAAATTGTTATCGGCAAACATATTACTCGTTAAGCTTAAAGCTTTATATAAGTCATTTATATAGAATAAGTACAAAACTGGCCCCAAGACAAAACCTTAAGTAACACCAGATGGAATATTTAGAAGGTGCTTTTGGTTATCGTTTTTACTGACAACAAATTGTTTGCGGTTTGATTAAGTAACTTCAAAGCCGTGGCGCAGTGGTTGTACACTTGCTTCAGAAACAAAAGATTCATGGTTCAAACCCCACCTCTGGGCAGTGTTTTGCGACATCGCAATACATGCCCAGGACGTAGGAAGGAGGCGTGAACTTTCAATTAAATTTATTTCCGCGGTGCTTTGTAATATGACCGTACGGACCAATAAAATCGGGATCTTGGTAAGTCTATTTAACAGCAACTATTTTTATATTTTCAAACTTCTTTAACCCAGTGGGCACCGGACCAAAAAAGACGTCTTTTGAACGTTCAAAAGAGGTCCAAAACGTTCAAAAGACGTTTAAAAGACTTCAATACGTTTAAAAGACATTTAAAAGACGTCATTTTTGACGCCATATGCCCTCTGGGAAATCTGTAACTTAGATGACATTTGCATAACATTTCTTCATGTGTTTTGGAAACTTAAGGCTATAAATTAATTAAACTTTCTCATTAAGATAACATTTATTTAAAGAGCAAAAGGGGATACAGAAACGGGTCACAAAACCTAGTTATGTCAAATACGTTAGCTTTAACTGTTTGATATTCTTATAGGAACTTTTTTGTATCAAACTTTTCACAAAATTCTTTAAACTTTAAAACAAGCCGTTCGAAAATCGGATCAAGAGGATTTATAATCCTTGTGTGTTAATTATATGCGATCTATGCGTAAACACGTTAGTAACTTATCTTTGACTTAGATGACAATTGTGTGACATTTCTGTTCGAAAAAAATTAAATTTTAACTTTATTGAAGGATCTTCGGTCTGTTAAATAGGTAATTCTGAATAATTATGACAGATTTCAATGCCCTGTTGCAGTAATTTACTGACCAGTCTGTAAATTATACAAGAATTTCAAAATGATGTACGATTTGGATTTTAATATTATTATTTTATGCATATTTGTAATTATGTAATTATAATATAACCCCAAACTTTATTTTCCAAAACTAAGTAAATAAGTGAAAACCATCAGTCTGTAAAATAGATGATTCTGGTAAATCTCGTCAGTTGAAGAAGAAAATTTTGGGGTATTTTATTTTCTTATATTTGTTGGATCACTATGGAAAATTTAAAGTCAAATTTAATAATGGTTCAAAAGTTATTCTAAAGTCAATATGACGTAAATAAGTTAAAACCCACAGTCTGTAAAATAAGTTATGAAGTAAATAAGTTAAAACCCACAGTCTGTAAAATAGACGAATTTGGACAATCCCGACTAAATAAAAATAAAAATATTTTGGTATTCTATTTTCTTATAGGTGGTGAATCGATATGAAAAATTTCAAGTCAAATGTAGTAATACATATAGGCAATATACGCAAGCGATCGGACGTGCTTTATCTTCTTGCAAATGAATACAAAAAATTTATAAAAAAAAAAAAAAATAAATAAATAAATTTAAAAATTGATCTTACAATGGAAAGTATAGAACAATTAATAAACTTACTTTTGGAAAAACAAAAAAACACAATAGTTGAAGAAAGTCATAAGATATTAAAAGAATTAGAAAAAGGTTTTATTGCAATTATGACTGCTAATTTAAAAATTATTATCGAAAGATTTAATAAACTTGAAACAGACGTTATAAATAGATCAACAAAAATTGTTAGTATAACAAAAGCTTTGGAGCTATCTAATCAAAAGATATTGTCCTTAGAAAACAAGTTAAATGATATTAAAAAATTTATTAATGTAAACGATGAAATAATCGCATCAAAATTTGAAAAAGTAAAAGAGCAAACAAAGAAAGTAAGTAGTCAGAAAAAAGCGCTGTAAATAAAATAAACAACAAGTTAGGGGAAATAGAAAATCGATCGAGAAGAAATAACTTAAGGATAACTGGAATAAAAGAAACGAGAAGAATACACGAAAGCTGGGAAGAAAGTGAGTTAAAAGTTTTAAAACTATTTGAGGAGACGCTTGAAATCAAAAATGTTAAAATTGAGCGAGATCATATAACCGGACCAAGAGATGCTAAAAAAAATAGAACAATAATTTTAAAACTCCTAAACTATAAAGATAAGATTGATATAATGAAGAGATCTGTAAGGCTTAAACGAATGAACATTTATAGCAACGAGGATTTCTGTTACGAAACTGTTCAAATACGAAAAGATTTAAGAGATAAAATGTTAAGAGAAAGAAAACAAGGAAAGTATGCGTTTATCTCCTACTACAAACTTATCATTCGTGAATGGGCAGATAAGAAAATTGACGCAAAAAATCGCCAAGTATAAATTAATTTTTTTATTTTTAATACTTAATATTTTATGGGATATTTTTAATTTTTTTTTATTCTTCAAATTATTAACTTGATATTTTTAAATGAATGTAACATTAAAATTTATCTTAAGCTTAAATTCTTACCGAAATTCTTTTATTTCTATTTTTAAAAACTAAAAAATGCACTCAAAACATACAAATAATTTTGAGTTTAGTTCTTTTGACTTTTTTCAAACAACAAACAATGAAACTGATTCAATTTATTTTAGTAAAGCAGGTGCTTTGTTAATAAATTGTTTTTATTTTTATAACAATGGACTAAAAGAATTTCTTAAGCGAGATCGCTTGAATGTGTGAGACATTTTAACATAAGAAGTTTAAAAAAGAATTTTGAAAATTTTAAGAATAATATTGAGGAAACTTTAAATATTATTAGCGTTATATGCCTAACAGAAACTTGGTGTAGTTCTGACGAGGCTATATCTAACTCGAATCTTCACCTGCCAGGTTTTAATCCTATTTCTTTAGCACGTAAAACAAAAAAACGATGGCAGTGGAGTTCTTTTTTATGTAAGTGAAGGAATGCGGTTTATAAATAGGCCTGACATGAGTATTTCTGATGCTGATAAAGAGGTTTTAACAATTGAAATTTTAGCTAAAAATACTAAAAATATACTTTTAAGTTGCTGTTATCGCCCACCATCTGGTGAAATATCAGGCAACCAAAGAAGTTCGTGCGGTTTTGCAGATCCATAAATTAATACACATAAAAACAATTTTAATAAAGTTTATTCTGAAAAATAGTCTCATTCAGCAAGAATAACTTTCTCCCATCGCGAAACAAGCTGGTATATTCCATTTTAATAAAAGTCTTGAGTATGGTAGCTAAAAAATTGAATTAACTCATTTTTAAGATCTTCTCTATTTCGAAAGTGTCAATTCCTCATATGATTATCCAGAGCAAAAAACAGGTAATAGTCGCTTAGCGCATGGTGTGGTGAATACGGAGGGTGAGGTAGAATCTCCTATTGTAAACGTGCTAGAGTTTCCCGCGTGATTTTTGCGGTGTGTGGTCTGGCATTGTCCTGGTGGAATACTACACCTTTTCTGTTTTCACCAACAAAAGGTTTTACTGTGTGTATGGTGGACTACAGCAGGTATCGTTCACTATGAGTTGCTACCAAGTGGACAAACCGTTACTGCTGAGATATATTTAACCCAATTGGACAGAGTTTCGGTTGCTCTTCACCAAAAACAAACCGCTTTGGCCCTGGATAATCATATGAGGAATCGACACTTTCGAAATAGAGAAGATCTCGAAAATGAGTTAATTCATTTTTTTAGCTACCAAACTCAAGTCTTTTATAAAAATGGAATATACCAGCTTGAAAAATTAAAACTGTTTTTATGTGTATTTATTTATTGATCTGCAAAACCGCACGAACATTTTTAGTTGCCTGATAAATAGTTTCAAATCTTTTTTAGTTACTGATATTATAACAAAATGTACAACAGAAAAAAAAAATTAAATTACATAATTGGTGACATAAATTTAGACGCATTAAAATATCATGTAAATTCAAAAATTAATAGTTTTTATAATGATTTATTTGAAAACGGTGCAATTCCGCTTCTTAATAAACCAACAAGAGTAACTTTAAAGTCAGTATGTTTAATAGATAATATTATGACAACATACACTTTTAAAGAATCTCTTAAAAAAGGTTAATTAAAAATGATGTTTCAGATCATTTTTCTATCTTTCTTTCAATAAATACTGATATTGAACAATTACAAATAAAAAAATAAGTTATCCTAAAACGCTGGTTCAGTGAAGTAAATATTGCATTATTTAATGAACAACTATCATTACTACATTGGAAACATATAAATTTTTCGTCGAAAGCAAGTGTGGTTTATAACTCATTCTTTAGAACATTCTATGAAGTTTATGATTCAAACTTTCCACAATACAAAGTTAACTTAAACAAAAAAAGCTTAAAGACACTAAGGATTACTAGAGAACTCAGGAAGTCTTCCAAAGTTAAACAAAAATTGTATATAAAGTATTTAAAGTCAAAAACAGATAAAAATAAGGAAATTTATAAAAATTATGTAAAGCTTTTTAAAAGTCAAAAAAAAAAAAAAAAATAACACTACTCAAACTTATTAGAGAAGTTTAAGAATGCAAAACGCACATGGCAAATTTTTAATGAAAATACTGGCAATCAAAAAATTAAAACATGCAACTTACCAAAATTATTAAAAACAATGGTGATTTTTTATATAATCCTACAGATATAGCAAATCAAATATATAACTTTTTTGTAACTGTTGGTCCAAGTTTAGCAAAAAACATTCCAATTATAACTAAAACAATAAATGATTTTGATCTTCCGATAAATTCTATACTTAATAACTTTGAACTTTCCATAAAAGAGTTTAAATGTGCTTACAAAATGCTAAAAACCAATAAAGCGATAGGCCCAGATCAAATAAATGGTAATGTTATATTCGGTTCTTACGAGATCATAAAAACTATACTCTTTCAGGTCTTTAGTTGTTCAATTAAACAAGGTATATTTCCTGATCAACTTAAGATAGCCAAAGTTACACCAATATTTAAAGGGGAGGGGGGGGGGATTTTCAAATATAACTAATTTTTGTCCAATTTCTGTACTTTCTGGTTTTTCAAAGATTTTTGAATGGATCCTTTACAATAAAATTTATAATCATCTTTCTAAAAATAAAATACTAAATACAACCCAATATGGGTTTAAAAAACATAATTCCACTGAACACGCAGTGCTTTTTCTGACTAGAAATATTGCAGATTCGTTTGAAAAATCACAATTTACTCTTGCAGTGTTCATAGATCTATCAAAAGCCTTCGATACAATAAATCATGAGATTCTTGAAAATTATTAAATTTCTTTAAAAATTATTAAATCATGAGATTCTTAAAGATTATTAAAAAACTAGAAAAATGTGGTAATTTTCTAAGATTACTTAAGAGCTATTTAAGCGATCGTAAACAGTATGTGCAAAATGATGTATCCTCTACAACAAATTTACTAGGCATAACATGTGGTGTTCCCCAAGGGTCTATACTAGGACCACTTCTTTTTCTTATTTATATCAATGATCTTTTTAATGCCTCAAATTTAAAAACAGTAATGTTTGCTGATGACACAAACTTTTTTCTGTCTAGCAATAATATTATAACACTATTAAATGACATGAACATAGAGCTAAATAAAATTTCAAAACGGTTTAAGTCTAATAAGTTATCATTTAACATAGAAAAAACTGAATGGACTCTATTTCATCCAAAATCCAAAAAATATCTTTTGCCAAATGATATGCCTCAAATATATATAGATAATATTCAAATAAAACAATCAAAAGTTTTACTTTTTCTTGGTGTTCTTATTGATGAAAACCTTACGTGGAAAAATCATATTGAAACCTTGCGCAACAAAGTTTCAAAAAATATTGGAGTATTATTTAAAGCGAGAAGTTTTCTAAATAGAGACGCATTTGTTCGACTTTATTACTCACTTATTCAACGCCATCTAAATTATTCAAATATCGCATAGGGTAGTGCTAGAAAAAGTCAATTAGATCCTCTTTATCGGCAACTGAAGCATCTAGTACGACTAATAAATTTTAAAGATCGTTTTACTCATGCAAAACCACTTTTATTTAAAATGAGTAATCTTAATATATACCAACTAAATGTTTTTAACACTCTTTGCTATATATTTAAATGTAAGATAAACTTAGCTCCAATACCTTTTCAAAATTTATATGCAATAAAGCCCAAAAACAAATATGATCTAAGAAATGACAATTTTATTTATCAACATTATTCACATACAAGTTTTGGAAGGTCTCTTATATCTTATTGTGGAGCTTATTTGTGGAACCAAAGAGTTTTAAAAAATTTTGATCTTGTTTCTCTTTTATAAGTGTTATCTGAATGTAATTTAAAATATTTGTTTTTATTTTTTATTGTTTCGTTAACCAGTATTTTATTTGTATGAAGGTTTTGTTAAACGGTATTTACTAATTTAAAATATTTTATTTTATTTTTTATTGTTTTGTTAAACGGTGTTTTGTAATTGAGGTACCTTATTTTATTTGTATGAAGGTTTTCTTAAACGGTATTTACTTTTCATCTTATATTTTTTTGAAATAATTGGTTTATAATTTTTGTATTGTTTAACGGTTCTCGGAGACAGGATCTTAAGGTTCTCTTCGAGTTTCCGTGTTCTTCATATATTATGTACCAACGACATTTTTACCAGAGAATATTGTTAAATGAACAAAAAATTAATAATAATAATAATAATAATAACAGTTCAAAAGTTATTCAAGAGTCAATATGACACCAAAACTAAGTAAATAAGTAAAAACCCACAGTCTGTAAAATAGAAATTTCTGGGCAATCCCGACGATCAAAATTTTTTTTTTGTATCTTATTTTATTATAGTTGGTGAATCGATATGAAAAAATTCAAGTCAAATGTTATAACAGTTCAAAAGTTATTTAAAAGTTAATATGATCCAAAAATACTCTCTTTTTTGGTGCCATATCACTGCAAATTTTCCGTACTTAAGCCCTATACCTTACGCCAAAAAAATCATCAATTTTTGCACTACAAAAAGTTCAATAACTTCAAATGCCATATGACCCCTCATGTCTTAGGTCAAGTCAAGGTCAAAACAATGATATAAATTATATATCCTTCGTTAAATTATAAAAAAATCGTCTGCAATGGCTAGTAAAGAAATGAAAGACGCATTACATTTAATCCAAAAAAGAAAAAGTATTAGAGAAACTGCAATAACTTTCAAAATATCCTATCCAACGCTTCTTCGTTAATGGAAAAATTTTTTGCTTGATGAAAATACAAGACTTACCCCGAACTATTATGTTAAAAGAATATTTACAGAATTAAATTTAAAGTATATATTTTGACTTGTTCGAGAATGTTATATGGCCTTCCAATTAAAGAATGTCAGGGTATAGCTTTTGAGATGGCAACCATTAATAAAATCCATAGAGATGGCACAAAGACTCAATGGCAGGTATTGATTGGATGAATAATTTTAGAAAGCAACATCCAGATTTGTCTCTTAGAACACCTGAAGGATGTTCTCTCTCTACATCATTTAATGCCCATAATGTAAATATATTTTTTGATAAATTAAAAGAACTTTTTTCTAGATCACCAGCATTTGCGAATGGAACTCGGACTTTTAACCTTGATGAAACTGGAACTATTATATTTTGTCATTATTTCGTCATTTTACACATTTTACAATGTTATCTATAAATTTAAACAAATATATATAATTACAAGCTGACTGGGGCAAGTAGAAGTCAAAATGACTTATCATCAAGCCCCTTTGTGAAATACAAAAAAAAAAAAATACAATTAAATTTTACATTTTCCAATATTACATAAAAGAGTGAAATTATTAAGTTTAAAAAAAAAAAAAATTGGTTAGAAATTTTAGAAGGTTAAAGAAGAACTTAAAGTTAAAAAAAAGAACTTAAAGTTAAAAAAAGAAGAAATTTAAGATAAAGTTAAAATATGAAATAACAAATAAAAAATAACAAATCTGTACATATTCGTATACATATTAAAGACAATAAACAAACAAAAAAAAATTTAATTCGCTTCATATGCATATACATCTTCAATACAATATTAAAATTAAATAAAGTACATAAAAAATTAAAAATACAAAAATATTTCGATTTTTTTTTTCAAAAAAATGAGAGAATGTACGTAATGTTTAAATTTAGTAAGTGTTTTTTTATAGTTCTTTTAAATGTAGCAATAGATTTTATTTTTTTCATATTTTCGTCAAGAACCGAATTCCACAAGCGTGGTCCCCGGCATATAGTCGAGAAGTCAGATTTTTTGAGTGATGTTAGTGGGATGTAGTAATTACTCATTGAATGTCTTGTTTCATATTTATGATTAATTCGAGTGAAACTTTTAAAAAAATATTTTGGAATCATTTCATTTTGAAGTTTAAACATAAATAACAAGTTATGGTATATATTTAGTTTGTATACATTTAGAGCATTTATTTCCTTGAGTAACGGCTCGGCACTTTCGTATCTACTTGCGCCCAAAACTAATTTACTTGCTTGCTTTTGTTTAGTATAAATAATTTTTAGGAAAGATAAATGATTGTTTGCCCAGGCAATATTACAATAGTTAATATGACTATATATAAATGAAAAGTATAAATTTTTTAAACATAAATTATTTAAAAGATGTTTTGTCTTGTACATAATCCCCAGGGTCTTTGAAACTTTGTTCTCGACTTGCTTTATTTGACTTTTCCAACTTAAATTCTCATCGAAAATTATTCCTAGTATTTTCATTGAAAAAACTATTTTTATTTTAATATTGTTAATTGTTAGTTCAGGTAATTTGAGTGGAAGGTTCTCGGATTTAGATGACTTAGCAAACAAAATATATTTCGTTTTTTCAATATTTAATGAAAGTTTATTTGCTTCAAACCACTCATTAAGATATATTAATTCTGTGTTTACAATATAAAAAATATTTTTTAAATTTGAGTCAGAAAAGAAAACATTTGTGTCATCAGCAAAAATAATATAATTAAGTATTTTTGAGGACAAATAAATATCATTAATATAAATTAAAAACAGCAGGGGTCCAAGTATTGATCCTTGGGGAACTCACAATTTATTGATTCAAATGGGGAACATGTTAAGTCATATGGTACTCCTTGTTTACGATTTTGTAAATAACATTGCAGCCACTTTTAATTGGAGTGAACTACTCCATAACTGTGTAGTTTATAAATTAGAATCTTGTGGTTGACAGTATCAAATGCTTTTGATAGATCTAGAAAAATTCCGAGTGTGTAACTGTCGTTATCAAAACCATTTAAAATTTGGTTGGCAAGATCAATTATTGCATGTTCCGTGGAATGGTTGTTGCGAAATCCAAACTGTTTATGATAAAGAATGTTGTTTTTTTCAAGATAATTGTACAGTCTGTTGTGCATAATGCGCTCTAGTATTTTGGAAAAACAAGAAAGTATGGAAATTGTTCTGTAGTTAGATTTTATTGAGTCATCACCGCCTTTGTATATCGGAATTATTTTTGCTAATTTTAGTTGGTCAGGAAAAATGCCGTTTTTTAGGGAAAGATTAAAAATTTTAAAAAGAGGTTTCTCTATAATATCTGAGACCGCTTTTACAACATCAGGGTTAACTTCATTCAGACCTGCACTTTTATTTGTTTTCAGCATACTAATTGCTAGTCGAAGTTCATCAATTAAAAGCTCCGACTCCTCCATGAAGGAATCAGATTTTTTCAAAAAAAATTTAAATGATTTTTTTCCCTCAGGAATTGCACCGGCAAGCTTTTTTCCTATATTTATAAAAAAGCTATTAAATGTTTCAGCAATTTCTTTATTAACAAAAGCATCTCTTCTATTATCATCTCTTTGCAATCTTTTTGGAAGATTATCACTTTTCACAATTTCCACTCCTGTTATTTCTTTAATTACATTCCATGTTTTCCTTGCATTTCCAAATGTTTTATTAAGTAACGAAGAGTAGTAATTTTTTTTATATTGCTTTTTTAATTTTTCAAAAGAATTTTTATATTTTTTGTATTTGATTTCATTTTTGTAGTTCTTTTTTTTTTTAAATTTTTGGTAAAGTTTTTGTTTTCTTTTTGACGACTTAATGAGTCCTCTCGTCATCCACGGACTTAACAAATTTTTAGAATTAACAATTTTTTTTATTTTTGGAAAGGCTTTTTCGTATTGTCTTGTAAACATGCGAATAAAAAAATTGTAGCCATCATTAACGTCATTGCAATCAGTTAAAAGTTCCCAGTTTACTTCATGTAAGAGATCACGAAACGTGGCGATTGATTCATTATTTATTTTCCTTACGTATACCGTTTTTGTTTTTATTTTATTCTCAAGGGTTGCAGAATTTATTATCAGAAAAACTGGAAAGTGATCAGTTAAATCTGTTTTAATAATACCACTTTGGATTTTAGTCCTTGTGTAATTATTAGTAATAATATTATCGATAATAGATGCAGTTGTTTTAGTCACACGTGTTGGCTTATTAATCATGGGAAAAACGCTGTATTGCAAAAGTGTATTTATAAAATTCACGACTTGGTTATTAGCTTTATTATTCAATAAATTTAAATTAAAATCACCTAATAAATACACATTTTTTTAAATAAGCTTTGGTTGCAAATAGTTTAAGTGGTTTTCAAATTGATTGTAATTACCGTTTGGCGGTCTATATATTGCAGTTGTAAATGTATTTTTATTTGTTTTATTAATTATTTCAATAATTAATGACTCACAATTAGCGTCATTTACTTTGAGGTTTTCAACATGTTTAAAAACCAATGAGTTTTGGACGAAAATAGATACGCCCCCGCCATTGCCGTTTTCTCTCGGTTGATGAATAGGTTTATACCCTGATAATTGAAAGTTAGAATTTATCGCGTCTCGATGACACCAAGTTTCTGTCAGACAGATAATACTAAACTTGTTACTTATATTATTTAACATCAATTTTAAATTTTCAAAGTTTTTATTTATGCTTCTGATGTTTATATGTAATAATGAAAAATAAGATGATGAAGAATTAAGAACATGTTTAACATCGTCAACATTGTAATAAGTCGTATCTACTGAAATTTCGTCAAAAAAGTTCATGTTTTTATCATCGTCATTAATTCGGTTTAGTGCGTTTTTCATTTCTGATATGTCAAAAACATTAAAACTGTTGGCTTCCGTCATTTTAACAATAAAAACTAAGAATATTATTTAAGACATAAAAATATAATAAATAAATATACTTTAAGCATTCTTATGTGATTTTTTAAAATCTTTAACTACTAATTTATCATAAATAACAACAGAATATTTACCGTTGTTCCTGTGAGTTCGCATTTCTTCAAAGAAATTTTTCCGTATGGTTAGGGTATCCAAGGAGTAGTCCTCATTTATAAATATTCCTGTTCCTTTTAACTTTTTTGAATTCTTTAATATGCTAATTTTATCTTTATAGTTCAGGAGTTTTATCACGATTGATCTTGGTTTGCTTAGCCCAGTTTTTCCGGTTCTATGTGCCCTTTCAATAACTACACCACTTACATTTAGATTGTTTTCAAAGATATTAAGAACTTTTTCTTCAGATGCATTCCAACTTTCATTTTCACTTTCTGCTATTCCTTCGAGACGCAAATTATTTCTTCTCAGTCGATCTTCCAGTTGTCGCAGCTTATTTTTTTCTTCCGCATTAAATGCTACTTTTGTAACAATTTTTTCTTCAATTTTATTAATTTTTTCTTCCTGTGTATCTTGTGTAAAAGTGATACTGTTTTCAATATCTTTTTAAGTCTGTTCTAATTTTGAGAGTCTGTCATTTATTTTTCCCATTTCAAATTTCCTCAAATTACTTTCAGCTTGCAAAGCTTTGCACGTTTCTTTAATTTCTTTAATTTCTTTCAAAAGTCCATCGATTCTGTCATTTGCAATTTTTAAATTTCCACTTATAAGTTTAAGAATGTCTTTTTGTTGTTTCTTAAACATCTCAGAGAATATTTCACGAACTAATTTCACAGATATTTCTGTAGCTTCTGTATTTGATTGCATTTCGTTTTTATCAGTATTTTTATTTTTATCCATTTTATTATTTTTATCCATTAACAAGGTAAATACCAATACGTTTTTATTTAAGAATATTTATGCGAGTATATTTATGTATACATTTTTAAATAATTCCATACAATCAAAAATTTTGAATATAAAAAAATAATAATTTAAAACTTCAAAACAACCACACTGCATAAACACCTCCGTTCGCGTTGACGTTCACAATGAAAAAAAAAGAGATTACCGTGCAGAATCCACAAAAGGTATGTTAATCTTCAATAATAAGTATATTTTTCATGACATATTGATTTCTTACATAAAACATCTAAATATTTAGGTTTCTGCAAAGAAAGGTGTGAAGAGTGTCTGCAAAGTCACAAGTGCTGAAAGAGGAACCCTTGTCACAACTGGTATAATAATCAGTGCTTCTGGACAATATCTTACACCAGTAATTATTTTTCCAAGAGTGCATTTCAAGGAGCATATGTTGTCAGGAGCTCCTTCTGGATCTCTCGGAATCGCATGTAAAACAGGCTGGATAAACCGAGAACTTTTTTTAGATGTTATGAATAACTTTATCAAGTTCTCGTCTAGTACGAAAGAAAATCCATCATTATTAATATATGACAATTTCTATACATATCTATACCAGTGTTAAATTTAACAAAGGAGCATGAGTCACCATTTTGACATTACTGCCTCATATAATGCGCAAGTTACAATCACTTGATATTGGAGTTATGGGGCCATTTAAAACTGCATATAATGCAGCAACTTATTTATGGATGCTCCACAATCCTGAAAAAACATTTACAATTTACCAAGTGGCTGCATCTGTAGGGGTTGCTTTTCTGAAAGCCATAACACCTTCTAACATTATAGCTGCTTTTAAAAAGACATGTATATTTCCTTATGACAGGAACGTGTTTACAGATATCAACTTTATGTGCAGCTCTGTGACAAACAGAACTTTTAATGTCAACAATACTTGCATAAAAAATCACGCAAGCATTACTTCTGATAATTTTTTTAACCCTCATGTTTCATCAAATGCAGACCCCACTACCTCTACTATTATATATATAATAATAATGCCATCTCCGCTAACTATAGATGCAAACTAACTAGTTACCAATGATGCAATGTTTGATCTGTCTACATCATCAGATTCTTTTGTCAGCCCTAAACAATTCAGGTTTTCCTAAATCTGGAGAAAAAAAAAGTAAAAGAAAAGAAAGGAAGAAGGGTCGCTCTATGATTGCCACAGACACTCCTTAGAGAGATCGGATCGAGAAAAGGCTCTGCAATAATAAGTTAGTCAAACTTACAAAAGAATTTAGAGCAAATTTACAGAATATTAACAAAAAAATTACTTAAAAAAGACAATTCTGTATTGGAACATTTGACAAATAAGAAAGGTTTAATAATCCTAGAAGATGATTTGGGTGCTTGTGATATACATCCTAAAGAAGATGACTTTGTATGGGTTAAATTTAGAACAGCAAAAAAAAAAAAGGTTTATGTTGGAAAGGTATTATGTATAAACTCTGTAAAAGAAGTAGTTACAATTAGTTTTCTTCGGAACAAAGGTGATATTTTTAAGTTGTCTAATTTACCAGAAATTGTGACTTTCCCAAGAATAGATGTTAACTAATGCTAGATCGGCCAACTTTTTCTGGAACAAGTAAAAGACAGCATTGCCATTACAAATTTTAGGTTGTGTTTGACTATATCAGTATTTCCTACATATTATTTTTATTGCCAATATACTATATGCTAATATACTAATTTCATTACATATAGATACTTTTATTATATCTTAATAATTGGAAATAAACATTTGTCATGGGAGAATTTATTGTTATTTATGTTACATTATTACTTAACTATGTTATGTTTAATTATAAAGTATTTGTTACATACTTAATTTTCAATAAATTAGTTAAAGAAAATATCTAATTTTAGTTTTCTTGTAATCAAAGGTAATGGCTCACTCTACCATGTGCTTGGTTTACTCCTGCCCATTAATGGGTTGGAGTGAACCATTCGCAACTCCTGCGTTATTGTTCAACTTATTAAAAATCTGAAAATATTTTGATATTTCATGTATTACTATTAGAAACCTAATATATTACGCTACCTTAGGCTCCTTATCCTATATTTTTTCCACTTTTGGTTTTCTTGATATAATCAATTTAAAAAAAAGTGGCTCACTCCTACCCATCCTTCCCTTAACTTAATACTGATTAAATTGTTCTGCAATTAAAGGCTAATCTGTGATAAATTCAGTATTTGAGTTAAGGATGATTGGAAAGCTATTTTTATTACCTTCTTTTTACCAGTTACTTTTTCATTTTTATATCATTTTTGTGTTCACTTAACTGTTCAGAGTTATAATATTCTTTTAGAACGTCTAAAAGTTGATTCAGAAAGACGCTTATAGTTTTTATACTTGGTTTCATTTTCAAATCTTTTTTTTTGATAAACTTATTATACAAGCCTATTTGTTGTTTTTTGGAAAATTTTAGAATAACCTTTGTTTTCCAAGGATTTATTAGCGTTTTTGTTTTTGATGAGGAAAAAACTTAAAAAACGTC
The DNA here is from genome assembly GCF_038396675.1 of Hydra vulgaris. Classification (NCBI taxonomy): domain Eukaryota; kingdom Metazoa; phylum Cnidaria; class Hydrozoa; order Anthoathecata; family Hydridae; genus Hydra; species Hydra vulgaris. Next base: position 53,376,067 of record NC_088927.1, on the reverse strand, counting down.
TTAGCAGAAGGTTTAACCGAAAATCGTTTTGGCAAGAAAACGAATACAGAAAAAAAAAGCAAATTTGATTTTAGTCCTAGTTTTTCTTTTTACCTTCAGAAATGGAACCCCATCAAACATTTATATTCAAAGCATTGAAATTGATTTATTTTGTTGAAAACTTTGTAAAATTTACACAAAAAAAAAAAATTTTTTGTTTTATCTAGTTTTTCAATGCAATTTTTTTAAGAAACTTATTAAAAGACCTAATGGTCTTATCACTGAGCACCGCCACATCATTAGTATTTAAATAGTTTGTTGCCAATTCCATTTAACGGACAACGCTCATGTTTTCGAGCGCAATTTTTGATTATAAATTTTACGAATATAAAGTTAAAATGACATTTTTATATTAAAAAGTTTTCTAACTATAATGTTATTATTTTCTAATGATATCAATATTAGTTTCTAATGATATTGATATTAATTTCTAATGATATTGATATTAATTTCCAACGATATTGATATTAATTTCTAATGATATCAATATTTGTTTCTAATGATATTGATATTAATTTCTAATGATATTGATATTAATTTCTAATGATATTGATATTAATTTCTAATGATATTGATATTAATTTCTAATGATACTAATATTAATTTCTAATGATATCAATATTAGTTTCTAATGATATTGATATTAATTTCTAATGATATTGATATTAACTTCTAATGATATTGATATTAATTTCTAATGATATTGATATTAATTTCTAATGATATCGATATTAAATCGTCAAAATTTGAAAAGAACAAGTTGAAATTTGTCAAAATTTGAATAAATTTGAATTTAAATTTCTAGTTCGAATTTGACTCAAATTCAAGTTAGACAAATCGTCGCATGAGAATTATAGGGTTCTATCTGCATTTTTTTATGTTAAAAGAATCTAACAATTAAAGTTTTCATTAATAATTAATAATAAAAACAAACAATTTTAAAAATACTATGATTAATAATATTTTTTTAATAATGAAACCATAATAACATAAACGACTTGTAATTTATAACTATAAAGAATAATAGCATTAAAACATTTTAAAATTAAATATCGAAAGTTAAGTTTTTACAACATAAAAAAAGTGCAGATTGAACCCTATAATTCTCATGCGACAAAATTTTGATCACTTTAAATTTCATTTTCCAAATCAATATTCGAACAAATTTGAATGGATTCGACCAAGCTTAGCGGATTGTGACTGGTTAAATTTAAATTATGGTAGTTACGCGTTATTTTGTTAAAATTTATGTTACTAAAAAGACTTTGAAAGACTACAAAGAACTTAAAAAAACAAATTTCACTTAGTTCCCCCTCCAACTATATTATATTTTTTTGATAATCTTTTCACTCTTTTGCAAACTTAAATTGAGCGACTGACAGAACCTCAGAAAGTGCACCCTCTGCTCCACTCCACCTCTACACATTAAGTTATGCCTCATCAAACTATTAGTCATTGCTTAAGACAAAAAGTTCTAAAAAGACAAAAACCTTTCAAATACATCCAAGATCCTATTACAAAGCTGTGCAAAGTTAAGGTTCTTTATCAAACCATAGATCAAGAAGACATAGTACATTACGAGCTTGCCAAGTTCTTGAATAGAAAAAAGAGATTGGCTAAGAACAGTTTTGTTGCAGTTGGTCATAGCTTCCTGGGTAATCACAAAATGAAAGCTATGTGCAGTTAGTTAAGAGTCTTAAAAGAATTACATTAAAATGGTATGTGAAATGTTATCTAACGTCCAAATCCTAAATGCTTTTCTCAGTAATTTTTTTCCCCAATATTCAAAAGGTTTCTGTCTATTATATTCACAAGGAGATTGAGCTTAGTCATAGTAGCAAGACAAACGCTTTCAGAAAGATATATCGGACTTTAAACGCCTTTATCAAAGACAGTATAATAAAAATAATAATATCAAACTATTAATCGTTGCTTTAGACAAAAAGTCAGCACGTTTTAAATATATCCAAGATACTTTAAAACATTATAAACAAAAAAATAAGAATATTAAGTTCTTAATTGAAAATGAAACTAAAAAAAAAATTAACAATGAAATAGTAAAAAATTAATCTAAATTATAAAAATATCAAACTTTAAAAGATCTAGAAATTATCTGAACCAATTTAAACTTTGATACGTATGATAACTTCTTAACAAAAAAAAAGTTTATGGATTAATTCAAAAAAAAAAAGTTCTGTGTTCGTTACAATTTTCTGCATAAATTTGGAAAAATCAAGTTTATAAGTATAAAAAACAGACTACATTTAAACGTCAAGAAAATCCAAGTAAGATGATGTTCAATGTTGATAAGAATTTTTATATAATCACAAAGTATTCTAAAATTATTCGTTTGTTTTTGCGTTTTTAACTGTAATAACATCTTTTTATATGGATTACCTGCTCCTCAACTTTTTTTATTTGAGGTTCTTGAACAGGGGTAAATTCGCAACACGATATCTTCAGATTATAATTATTTATGTCACCACTTCCATCATTTTTTTTAACAACCATTTCGCCATGTTCCAATCCAACTCTGACATGATCTCTATTAAATTGATTGTCAACGTACTTCTTAGGCATTTCTTAATAACAAAAAGAGATGTTTGCATATATGTGTTTTTTTATTTTTGTTGAGATGTAGCATAGAATAAGTTTGATTTAGTGTACCTTCAGGCAGAATTTCTACAGTTAAGTTTTGCAAAAAATTAAAATTAAAGAAATACATCTTGTATTTGAATTTGTCAAAGTGAAAATGTAATATCGACTATACATTCAAAACATAGATTTGTAAACAGTTTTTTTTTAAAAAAAAAATAATTTTAAGGTAAAAGTAGTAGCAAGTTAAAAGTAGTAGCAAGACTAAATAATGCTAAATAAATTAAAAATGCTTAAAAAAAATTAATTTGCTTTTTTATTCAGCATAAAATGCAAAAAAATCAATGAAAAGGAAAACAACATTTTCTCCGCCTTTTTATGACAATATAAGCTAAAACAGTACTGAGAGATAATAATGTAATAAACAAAAGTTTACTAGAAAAACTAATTTTTAAAATGGCGACACTTTCAATTTTAAAGGATATTTTCGATACAAAATCCTAAAATAAATATAAATATATTCAAATAGAAACAAGCTTAAAGTTAGTTCTAGCAAAGTATTACAGTTCTATCTATAAAGAAACAACCCTAAAAATTTGAAGTTAACCGCATATCTGGTTAAAAAGATATGAATGATTTGTTGTTCGCAGTCAGACAAAAAAATACAATTGAGAAATCAAGCTTCAAAGTTTAAAAACAATATTAATAAAAAATTTCATACATTCATTTTAACTAACAATATTATCAGATTTACAACTTTGGTTTTCAAGTAGTTTAGTAATTATACAAACTTAAAAAAAAAAAGAGCTAAATCATTTGCACGATTAATGTTATTATCTAAATTTCAAAAAGCTAAACATAAACTATGGATAAAGATTAATTTGGGATAAAAAATACGTGCAATTGAATACATTTTTACCTATTGCTTGAGAAATAAAGCAACTGTTATTGCTATGTTTTTCTATATAACATGTTTATCTTCTATATAAGCAATTTGCAATCTTCTATATAACAGTTTGTGTAATATTCTTTCATAAAGTACAACAATAAAAATACTAGTTTTCTATTTGTCTTTTATCTATATATTCAACTTATCTTTAACAAGTTCTTACTACAATTTATATACAATCACTGAACCACAACAATTCACATTAAAACATGTATAAACACATTAACAAATACACATTAAACCATACAAACACAATAAAAATAGTTGCCGATTACAAAATACTTTAACTATGAAACACGCAAACGTTACCATGGAATTACAGTTTGCAATGAATTGAAGACCCGACAAAATCAGAATATTTGGTGAAAAAACAATAATAAAACAAATTTGCTTCGGCGCTCAAAATATCGGGTTTACACTGCTAAACGAAAGTTTATGAGTTTATCTTTTATCGGGGTTATAAATGAAAATTAAAAACTATAAGCCAGGAATTGCTGATGAGAGATCATTTGTAAAATTTATAAAGAAAATAGTTTAGTCATGTTTTAGAGAAAAGTTAAACTGTTGATATGTTTAAGACTGGTTTTGTAAAATTTACATATGGAATTGGTAAAATTAAGTTTTGCAAAATTAAGTTTTGATTTTAGTAAAATTGAGTTTTGGATTTGCTAAAATTAAGTTTTGGTACAGGCGACAATTTTTTTTTTTTAACAACAGCAAAAAAACGACAAACATGCAATGAAAACAACGCACAAAATTTTTTGCCCATCACCAAAAAACGTCAGAGATTTACGGGAACGTTTTGCTACGTTATAAATTTAAAGGTTGAGGCTGTGGCTAGCGCAGGGCATGTAAAATGGTTTTGGATTTGAAAAAAAACGCCTTGTCAATAGTTTTACTGTATTCAAGCAATTGCCTTTGTACCTCTTCTTCGTAGCTCGTCACTCTTTTGAAATACTTAGCGAAAAAAAAATTTTTATGAGTTTTTAGGAAAACTAAAAGAAGTTACTTGCAAAGAGCCATTTCGGATAATTTCATTAAATTCAGCAGTTGAAAACGAAACAGGAAACACAACTGAATTGTTAATGTCAGAAACGATCCCTTCAGCTCCAGCACAAACTTAACTTCAAATGCTACTCCTCTAGTAGAAATTGAATGGTTTTGAGGATTAGAAGGATGAGGCGGCAAAAAATCATTTAGCTCTTTATCATTACTTGTACTTGGATTGATCTAAAAGTAATTTATTTCTCTTACTCACCATACTCAAACACTCAACAGCAGCCGATCCTCTATCTTGATCTTAAAGTTCAGCTCCATCTTGTGTTAAAAATTTAACTAGCGCGCCCTGTTGTGATTTTAAAAACTTCACGTTTTTACTTTTTCTTCTGTTTTCAAAACCACTTTTAAACTCTCTAGACATAATTTAAATCAGTTCAATTCACTAAAACCAGTCACTAAAGCCATAACAATGATTAATACATAATTATAACATCTATAGTCATAAAAAAAAACTATATACGTAATATGTTAGTAAAGATATAAAATAGTTAAAAACTATATTATCAATTGAGTTGCATTTAGAACGAACCACAATATTAAAAAAATATATATAAAAGGACCACAAATAAATACTAGAAAAAAAATAAACGTAAAAAAAAAGAGATAAGGGAAAAAATATACTAAAGTTACAAATTACAACACTGAATAAATTACAATAAGTTAAAGTTACGTTTATTTTAAAATAAAGTTAAAAATGACTATACATATATACATATATGTATATATATATATATATATATATGTATATTTATATATATATATATATATATATATTTATATATATATATATATATATATATATATATATATATATATATACATATGTATATATATATATGTATATATATATATATATATATATATATATATATATATATATATATATATATATATATATATATATATATATATATATATATATATGGCCGTAAATGATTAACTGTGAATAAGTAAAACTAGTTATACTAAAAAACTAAAGAAATGAAAAAATTATCACATAACATCATAAACTTAAACTAAAACTGCATAAATACATAAAACTAACTAAAAATAAATCATAATATAAAATAAATAACCATCAAAATATTAAAAAATAAAAGCAATAAAAACTCTTGGTATACTGAACTTTTTCAAAGTTTCCAATGTTTTCTTTCTTTTTCATTTATTTTTAAACTTTTTTTTCTTTACTTTTGAATTTTATATTCTTTCTTATCGTTCGTTTTCTTTTCTAATTTTTGGATAGTTTATTTAATCTTAATTTTATTGATTCTATTATTGAAAAACTAAATAAAAATTATGCCTGATCTATTAATTAATATTTTTACTATTTCCTGGTTCATTAGTTTATTTTTTTTTATTTTTCAAAAAAGTATTTTAAACTCGTTAAAAAAAAGCGTCCGCCATTTGCGATGCATTGCAAAGAGGATAGCTTCAATAGCTCCAAACGATAATAATAATAATGATAATAACAATAATATAAATAATAATAATATTAATAATAATAATAATAATAATAATAATAATAATAATAATAATAATAATAATAATGTATCAGGGGCGACACGGGTTTCGATGTCAAGGGAAAGAAGGGGGGGCACCATCATCAATTTGTAAAAAAGTCCTCCCTATCTAATTTTTTTTTTTTTAAAAAAAAAAACGTCCTTTAAAAAAGGTGGAGGGATCCCCGGTCCCCCTGGGCATAGCTGTAACAACTGGTGTTAACATTTGTAAAGTACTATAACAGTAGGTACTGTACTGTAACAGCTCATTTTTTGTTTGTTTATGTTTTAACAAATAGTTTCTGCAAAATTCAAATTTTTCTAGTTTATTTTTGAAGCTATTTGTTTAAGCAGCTTCCACAATTTCAGATGGTAAGTAATTCCATGCATTTACAACTCGATATTGGAAAAAGTGATATCTGAAGGTATTTCTGCAAAAAGGTTTTTTCATTTTAAATTTGTTATAAATACGAAACTTCATTTGATGTACTTTGATAATTGTTTGTAACCCAATTTATTTTATCATGGCCATGTTGAATTTTAAAATGTTGAATAAGATCTCCACGTATTCTACGTAATTCTAGTGTTTTTATTTGCGTAACATTTAAACTAGCTACATAGGGTAATTTTTAATTGAAGGTGCTAGTTTGGTTGCTCTTTTTGGATCATCTCAATTTTGTCTGTCTTGTTGAAGAAATGGAGACCGTGTCTGAACCGTAAACTCAAGATGTGGACGTATGAATGTTGTATAGAGCGCTTTTACTATGTTTACATCTAAATATTTAGATGCTCTCTTTACAATACCTAACATTCTGTTTGCTTTGCTAGTTACTCAATCAAGTTGTGAGCGCCATTTTAGATCCGATTGAACCATCATATCTAAATCACGTTCAGCTTTTGTATTACATAGTGTATAATTGTAATTGTAATCAATATCATTTATTATAAATGAAGCATTTGGATTTTTTTTCCCGATATTGCATAACTTTGCGATTTTTATAATTAAACTGTGAGTAAGATAGATGACCATGCCATTAACATTTTTATGTCATTTTAAAGACTTATTGAATCATTCGGATTTTTTATAATATTTATTATTTTACTATCATCAGCGTAAATTTTTTGACAAATCGGTAATGAAAATCAAAAAAACAGTGGTTATAAAAGTGATCCCTGTGGTACACCGCTGATAACTGGAAACCAATCTGAGACAGTGTCATGGTGGAATACTCTCTGTTTTCTGTTCGTTAAAAAGTTTTCAATCTATTTTAGATAATTTATCAAGATACCATATGATTGAAGTTTAGTGATCAAACGAGAGTGTGGGACTTTATCAAAGGTTTTTTCAAAGTTTAGAAATAACATATCAACTGTTTAGCCATTTTTTATTGCACCTGTAATGATATTAAGAGTTTACAATAGATTTGTTGCGCAGCTTTTATCTTTTCTGAGTCCATGCTGATTTTCTTTTAATAAGCTTTTTTGTGTTAGATAATCCATCATTTTATCTCGAATGATTGATTCCAAAACTTTACATGGGATAGAGGTCAATGAGATTGACCTGTAATTCGATGCATTGTTCGTATTACCTTTTTTCAAAATTGGGGTTATATTTGCTGATTTCCAGAGTTCAGGTAATTGTTTCTCAGTCAATAATTTATATATATTAAACTCAATGGTTCACAGAGAGTACTATGACATTTACTTAAGACGTATGAGCTCATTCCATTTACTCCAACAGCTTTGTAAACATCAAATTTTTTGATTTATTTTCAATAGTATAACTAGTTATTATATTGTTTATATCTATCTAGAATAATTTTAGTCTTCTGCGGCGTATTTGGTATGTTATGCTTATCTTCATTTTTAAAACTGAAGTGAAACTATTGTTTAAAATATTTGCTATAAATATTTGTTACAGTGTTATTACAGTCATCAGAAATTAAAACTATTCCTCCTTTAACTTTTTTTTTTAATTAACATAACTGTAAAATAATTTTGAATCTTTTTTTGTGTTTCACTTATTCTTTTCTCGTATTCAATACGTTTTCACTTCACCAAGTTTTTAACTAATGTACTTTGTATTTTGTACTGTTGAATCAAGATGGGTGAATTGGATTTATTTGATATTAAGTTGTTCCAATAGGTTGTATTATGTCTGATTTCAGTCTTAATTTTTTTGTCAATCTATGATTTTAAAGCAATGTGTTTATGGACTTTTTTAGGTATGTAACTGTTAAATAACTCGTGATATTTATTCACAAAGATTTTATAACACTCACCTTTAGTAAAGAAAAGATATGACCTTTTTATACTATGGAATTAATTGTTGATTTCTTGATAATTTCCGGCTTCGTTGTTAAACTTTGGTTTCCCATAGGAAGTTTTTAATGTAATTGATTTTTTTAAAGTGTAATTCCAAATCAATATCTGATGTGCATAATTTGAACTGCTCAACGGAGGATTATAATCTATGATCGGGATACGCTCTGGTGCATAAGTTAAAATCAAATCTAAGGCATTGCCTTCTGAAAGTGTTCCTGAATTAAATGTTGGTTTTGTTATTTTTTGAGTCAAAAAGTTGTCACTTAAATTGTCTAAAAATATTTGCGCCTGTCTATCATTCTTTAACACTGTTTGGATATTATCATCATTTCATTTTATATCTGGGTAATTGAAGTCTCCGGCTAAAAGTAAATCTGAGTATTTGTTGCAATCAACATTTTTTTTTACTCTATATATATATATTATTTTATTGATTTTTTGATTTGTAAGTACTTTAGTATCAGGTGGAAGATATATGCTACCAATTAACATATTCTTATTTTCTGTTTTAATTATACACCAGACTTGTTCAGTTGTCATTTCTTCAGATGCTAGGTCATTAGAAGTATAAGCAATGTACTTATTTTTAACATAGATAGCTACACCTCCGCCGTGACATTTTGTTGAGTTAGCTTTTGATCGATTGTTGTAAAAAACATTATAACCGTTTACATTTATGGTACTTGATAAGTTAAACTAAGTTTCAGTTACAATAAATTTTGTCAGGATTATACGCTGCTATATCTAATTAAAAAAATCAATTTTTTTTTTTAGTAAAGTCGCATTTGAATATTTACAACATTGATGATATTTTAGTACTGATTTGCATAACAATACTTGTTAACATAACTAGATACAGGATTATTTGTTGAAGGAACAGCCGATACTGCAGGTTAATACAAATAAAATGATGATTGCTATTGTTTTGGTTTTTTTTGAGTTTAACAATTTTAATTTATGCGGTAGTGGTATAGTGGTAGAGCGCTTGCTTCATGAGCGAGAGGTTCCGAGTTCGATTCCCGCCACGTCCCTGGTAGTACCGCGCTCAACTTGTTTCTCCGCGCAGCGGCCTTGTTCGTCAAGGTTCGTGTTTCGGAGTTAAAGAGTTGAGAGAGGGTTATAACCACAAGTAGCCTCTTCATCTGTAGTGGCCTTCTCGGCCTTGGGGAGGTGAATTATAAAAAAAAAAAAAAAAAAAAAAAAAATTTTGAAATTTCTTATAATAGTATAATAGTATTCATTGCTTTGATTTAGGCTAGCATTCAACAATTTAACTTCACTACGTAACTCCTTAATATAATTTCTTTTAGATTCTGTCATATCTGAGTTAAAATATACGTTGTTTATCTTGTTTCTGTTAATGTATGCAGATTTTAATAGATTTATTTTGTCTGACGCATTGTGTAACTCAATGATAACAGATGGTATTTTTGACGTGTTTCTTGTTTTGAGTCTGATTACTTTTTTTATTTTATCCTTGTCTGCATTTAATGTGTCAAAAATATCTTTTACCATATCTTCATCAGATTTTTACTTGTCAAAATTATAATGATCTACTAATTTAACACCATGTGTAATAATATTTTTTTTTTTTTATTAAGTTCTTTTTCCTCATAAAGAACCGTGTTTATTATATTATTTATGCCTTGATTTGTTTTAACTTTTCTTTTTACGACTTCACTCCAGTTATTTAGATCTTTTGATTTGTCTTATCATAATTTTTTTTTTCATTGCCTCTTCCTTCATAATTTTTTATCAAACCATTTTCTCGTCTATTTTTTTTTTCTAATTGCTTATTTTTATCTTGCATTTCTTGTTGTAACATATTTATGTCTGAATTTTTGGTGGCATTTTAAAAGTGAAACCAAACCAAATAAACTCTCATCAGTACACCAACTTCAAGTTCTTTGATAGGAGAGCTACCAACCTAAAACATTGGGTTACCTCTGGGTTGTGAACTTTTTAATATGTATATATCTTATTAGCACAATAAAACAGAAATTATTAAAGTGTTTATTTCCGTTGTTGATGTTTTGAATTTTTTTGATTGCTACTATCTCGTACGAATGAGAATCTTGTTCAAATTTTTTTTAATTAATAATTAATTATATTAGGTGGGTAATCAGATAGATATCTTATGCATCTATATTTTTATTATATTATTTTCAATAAACCATAACTTTTACTTAATTTTCAATAAGAGTAAGGCCTCGCTGCGAGAATTCTTCCTAAGCGCAAGGCCAAGAGCGGCCGCTTAACTCGCGTAACCCTTAGATCGGTACTGCTTATATAGACTTTCTATTTATACAGACTTTCTTGTCTCAAATACTAATTATTATCTTTTGTAATTTAAAATATAAGTAACAAAGCAGAACTAATATATCTAAAATGAAAACTAGAAATTATTTAGAAACTAAATTGTTTAATTTTGTTAGAAAAGGTTAAGAGTTTGTCAGAGGTACTCACAGAAGATAGTAGTTGAAATGGGAATTTTTCTTAAGGTTTTTAATTCTTTTGTAAAACTTTAAAAATAATTATTGAAAGTGACTATTTTTAAAAATAATAATCTTTATTATATATAATTTATTCTTATGTTATATAATTGAGCTTATATTTGCATTTTAGAGAGAAAAGAAATAGAGATTGAATGTAGAAAACATAATTTTGTTACTTAAGAACTAAACTAAACTGACGAAAAATTGTTTAAAGCAAATACCCAATTTAAACCTCCGATTTGAATTTTTGAAAAATTCATTAAAAAAAATAGAGGCTTTGGATTAAATTATCCAAGTTTTTGAAAAACTTAAAACCATCCAAAGAAGCAACCAATAAAACAATTGGTGTTCTCAAAAGTCTCTTGGATATCAATCCGTGTAATAGATACACAGATTTAATATATGCGCATTTCAGCATCATTTTACAAATATATAAAAAACTGCAAAATCGGCACACCTGTGGATTGTTCATGCCCTTTATTACAAAAACTTCCTGTATCTGATCTTCTTTGGCATCGTAATCGTAATTTTGGTTTTCTAAACAACTTTTACCTCGATTTTTAGAATATAATAATCAGCAATTTTTTTCAAGCAATTATTTTATTTTCATTTTATCAATGTTTATGATGAAAACAATTAATTTATTAATTAAGTAAGCATTTAATAAAATATTTTAGATCGATCTGTAAAACAAAAACTGCACAGTGTCATAAAATTAACTCAGTGTCACAAGTTGTGCACTGAATTAAAAAATGTAAATTAATTTGAACTTTCTGTCCCGAGAAAAACAGTTTGGGGTATGGTGCACAAATAGACAGTCACATTGGTATGAATCGCAAAATCAGACTATCACGTCCGCAAGGAATGTTGTTGAAACTTTTTTTTGTTGAATTTTTCACAAGTTTTTCCTTCGGACATTAGAAATACGGCAGAACTAACGTTATTAAAAAAAAAACTAAACAACCACTTTTTTTTAAAACCACATTGAAACACCAAAACACACATTGACACTTTACTAATTTTAATACTTTTTGTTATTTTCGGATAAATATAATTTCTGTTTTAAGTTTTAGTTTTTAAACAGGACACATGTTGACAATAAGTTTTTATAACTGAAAGTGTGTATCCTGTATTAATATTATTTTAATAAAAGAGAAAAACTGATTATCTTTTTTCAATGAAAATCAATACTTTCAAGTTTAATTTTTTTTAATTTGAAGTTTAAAGTTATTTTAAAAAACGGCTCTGATTTATATTTAACTATTGTGACTTTATATGTGACTACTTCATATTTGACTTTCGTGATTTTATATTTGCTTTTAGTGGTTTACTTTGAATTTAGTTTTTTTATTAGATCAGGGCCGACGACCCGGGTTTCGAAGTGAGGGGGGCACAATTGTCAATTTTAAGAAAAAGTCTTCTTTATTTAGAACTTTCTAAAAAAAAGGGGTATGGCACGTGCCCCCCGGCTACCCTGGTGTCGTCGGCCCTGTAGATTAAATCACAGTAAGTTACAAATTTGAAACACTTTTTTTTTTTAATGTTAATTCAACTCCCCAAAGCCGAGAAGGCCACTACAGTCGAAGAGGCAACTGTAATTGTGGTTACAACCCTCTCTCAACTCTTTAACTCCAAAACACGAACCTGAACAAACAATGCAGTTGCGCGGAGAACAAGTTGGGCGCGGTACTACCAGGAACGTGGTGGGGATTGAACTCGGAACTCCTTGCTTATGAGGCAAGTGCTCTACCACTAAATCACTACCGCATCTTGCTTACTTACACATATTATTTACACATTTGGCTACTTAATTCTCTCAAAATGCCAAACAAACTAAAGAATCAAGATGAATGGAGAAATTCTGTATGTTTTTTGTGCTTAGGAAAAACCAACAGAAAGATGACTGATTTTTGTTTGAGCGTTTACAAAAACTTTTTGCTAATCAATATAACCCTCAAGTGCTGACTAGAATATATGAAAAGTGCCGCACAGCTTTTAGATGAAGAGATTCAGATGAGAAAGATTCGAGCAAGGAAGATTCGCCCAACTACAAGAGTCAACATGCGACTGTTTGATTTGTTGCATTGGAAAGACAAAAGTTAATAACTATTTATTAGTTAACACTGCCCAAAAATACAAAATTTAGCTAAACCGAAAAAATTTTTTTAGGAGCTTCTAAACGTAGAGAGAGAATTCCGGCTGCATGTGTTTTAACTGCTCAAAATCTCCTTATTGTTCAAAGTCAGAGTGGATTGTCAAATTGTGGTGTACACAACTTTGCATCAACCCTAAATTAAATGACTCCAAAAAAATTGTGAAAAAAACTTCCGAGCCAAGTTCTAACCCTCGAGTGCTGACTAGAATATATGAAAAGTGCAGCACAGCTTTTAGATGAAGAGACTCAGATGAGAAAGATTCGAGCAATAAAGATTCGCCCAACTACAGGAGTCAATATGCGACTGTTCTAAGAAAAAATTCTTTCTAATTTGTTTTAAACTTCCGACATTTGCAATACAACAAAAAGAAACAAAATCAAAAAGTTTTTAATATAACTTTTTTTGTTACAGGTATATGTACCGCAAAAACATCAAATAAATAAATCTCAATAACTTTTTTATTATTTGCTTTTGAGAAAAACTGTTTTGAATGTGTTTAGAGTTGCTTAAAGTTCCTCCCAGCTAGTTTGATTAATTTTTAAGAAATAGTTTTGTTGTTATTGTTAACTTAACTTTTGTTTTTTTTTGTATGTGTACCCCAAAAACCGCATTCAATTTATCAATAATATCTCTGCAGCTATGAAGCTATGAAGCTAAAATTTAGCGTGTCCTAATATTATTTGATCTGCTTTAAATAAAACCAGTTACTGCTAACTCAATCTTGGAGAAAATACCCAATGCACCACAAAAACCACAAGATAGGTATACCTAAAAACAACATTGTTGTTTTTAAAATAACATTTTATAGGCTATACATGTTATGGGCCTCGGAACCGGGGGGCCCGGGTGGGCCAGAGCCCCCCGAGAAAAAAATCATGGCGCCCTTTTTAGTTGTGCCTTTAATAATTATTGCCCCTGGAAAAAAAATTTTTTTTAAATTGTTAATAAAAAATTGTTTAAAATATATCTATTTAAAAAAATATATATATATTTTTGTATTAACTTTTTTTTTGGTCTTCTTGTCTTGGTTAAATTTTGTAACAATTGATTAACAAGGTATTTACCGATAAGTAATATTGTTTTGATAACAATATTACTTATCGGTAAATAAGTAATATTGTTATCAAAAGGGCGCCAAAAAGCCGATTATCTGAAAAAACCACACAAGCACACTAAAGTAAAAATTATTCGATTCGAAATAAGTTTATTTTCGAATACGGAAATAATCTATTTAAAAATTGCGCTGTTTCAAATTTGAACAAAAACGAGAAGTTTTTAAACGTAAGTTTTTGAAACGCTTTACATTATTATTTTAGAGATTATGATTGATATATTGGACGAGGTTAATTTCCATTCCATTCGGTCTCTTGTTTTGGCAACATAACTATAACGATATATTCCAAAATTGGTACATATGCTGATATGCCCGGAAGTAACATATATTTCAAAAGATTATGTTGTTCTATTTTTTTATCAGAGTCCTTCCAAAATTGGCTCAAAATAAGAAATTTTTTAAGATGGAAATTATTGTTTATAAATCAAGATTGTTTTGTTGAATTGAATAATCAAATTTTAATTATTTGTTATTAGGTAATATAAAATTCCAATATATATAAATATTAAAGCAAAAAATTTCTAATAATGATTTAATTCTTTATATATATTATAATTATATAATAGAAATATTTATTATGTTATATATTGACTAAGTTTTATTTTTTAAATGTCACTATTTAAAAAAAGGTAACTACTATATGCTATCATGCCAAGCATTTAGATTATATAGTGGTAGCCAAGCAATCTATATTAAAAAAATATTTATTTTGATAGATTATGTATATACCTATTTATATAATCAAAATATTAAATATTACATACATCATATGTATTTTAATAAAAATAAATATGTTTTTAATTATAATTAAAAAAATAATTGAATCTGTTGTTGTATTCGAACTTGTGACCCCATTTCATTTAATAACAAATTAATTATTTAAAATTTGTATTTATATTCTAGAGAGGCCACCAAAACGCAAACTTTCGGGTGCAGAAGTGAAAAAAGGAAATAATAGTTGTTAGCTAAAGAAGCATCTAAATCGAGAGACATTCTTCATTATTTCTCGCTACAAACCTCGGCATCTTCCGAGGCATTCCCCGAGTCGCAGTGTGTTCAAGATTAGGTTGTGCTACAACCCTAGACCTCTTCCGTAGCATTCCCCGAGCCGCAGTGTGTTCAAGATGAGGGTGTGCTACAACCCTCGGCTTCTTCCGTAACCTTCCTCTAGTCGCAATGTGTTCAAGGTGATGGTGTCTGGCAACAACCCTCGGCCTCTTCCGAAGTACTCCCCGAGTCGCCGTGTGTACAAGGTTTTTCAGGCCCTAAAAATCAACCAGATCAATCATTCAAGTTTCCATATAAAACCTTTGGTAAGGACAAGAGACGATGTTTTCAACAACATTTGTTTTTCATCTTTCCATGGCTTCGTTATAATGAAGCCAATGATTCTGTTCTTTGCCACATGTGCATGTCTAAATATAAAGAGAAGAGACTTATCGGAACTTATTCAGTTGATATGTCGTTCATCATAAAAGGATTTATTAACTGGAAGAAAGGTATTGAAGCTTTTAAAAATCATGAGTTGTCTGCATGCCATAGAACCGCTGTTGAGTCTGATGCATCAAAATCTAAGCAAGATGTGGGGGAAATATTATTCAGTCAACAATCAGAACATAAAGTCCACAATCGGAAAATGCTATGAAAAATTATTGAAAACCTTATATTTTTATTTTCTCATGGACTAGCAATTCAAGGGAAAGTTGAAGATACTAGCAATTTTTATGGACTCTGTCTATTGCGGGCAAAAGATGATCCACTGTTTGCAGATTGGCTGGAAAAAAAACGAAATGCGTATGTTACTCAAACAATACAAAATGAAATCTTGAAAATAATGTCCACTATCATTCTCAGAGACATAATTATATCAAAAGTGAAGGATGGCATCTGGTATGCCATTATGGCAGACGAATGCGTTGATACCAACAATAAGGAACAATTGGTAATTTGCTTGAGGTTGGTTGGTGACAAACTTGAGGTATCAGAAAATTTCATTGGATTCTATGAAATAGAGAATATCAAAGCAGAGACTATTTTTAATACTATAATGGACAGCCTTTTAAGATGCAATATTGGCATCCAGAATTGTCGAGGTGTTTCGTTTGATGGTGCAGCTAATATGAGTGGACTGAAAACTGGTGTCGTTAAGCGTTTAAATGATAAAGCAGAAGGGCTTGCTCCGTTCTCTCACTGTTATGGTCACTCTCTAAGCCTTGCTGTGGAAGATGTTTTCAAGAAAAAGGAAAATCCCACTTTATCTGATTGCCTTGATTTTGTTCATGAAATATCAAAACTAATAAAAAAATCACCAAAACGAGATGCTTTATTAAGCAAACTGAAAGCTGAATTGTCTGATGTAGCAGGTATTCCGGGTATTAGAATTCTTTGTCCAACTAGATGGACTGTGAAAGGATCAAGTTGCAAGTCAATAAGCAAAAATTATGCATTGCTTCTTCAGCTGTGGAATATCTGCCTCGAAGACAATATAGATTCTGAAACAAGATTAAGAATCGTTGGCATTCAAGCCACAATGAAAAAGTTTGACTTTTTCTTTGCTCTACATCTTAGTTGTCGTATTTTTATGATTACTGACAACTTATCTAAAACCCTGCAACAGACACGTGTGTCTGCTTCTGAAGTAAGGGACATTGCAATTTTGACTGTCAAAATACTCATGGATATGCGAAATGAGGAGTGGTTCAATTTGTGGTGGCAAAAAATTCAGAAGCATGCTTATGATTTCCCGGACCTCGAGGAACCCAAGCTTCCGAGAAAAAGTAAGATGCCAGCACGGTATGAGGATTTTTTGATTGAGGATTGGTATGAGGGTTATAGTTCCACATATCATCATGTTGAGACAGCCATTCAGTACTATCGTGCCACATACTACAATGTAATTGATTCTTCTGTTGACACTATCAAATATCGTTTTGATCAAGCAGGGCAGAAACAACTTAAAAAGCTGGAGAAACTTTTGCTTTCCGAAGATGTCACAGATACCATAGCATGGATAAAGAAGACATACTCAGATATTGACACGGACTTACTAAATGTGCAACTTGGGCTATACAGAATAATGTTTGATGAAATTCCAAGGTATGTCAGTGATGTTGTCTCACATCTCACACAGTTTTCCTCTTCTCAATTATCTTTTATTTCTAAAGTTGTCAAATTGCTCAAGCTGATTCTAGTTACTCCAGCAACAAATGCTGTTAGTGAACGAGCATTTTCAACAATGAGAAGACTCAAAACTTTTCTGAGAACGACGAAGAAACAGCAGAGGCTGAATAATTTGGCAATGTTACACATCTATTCAAACTGTGCAAACCAACTTGATCCTGAAAAAGTGACAACAGAATTCTGTAGGTATCATCCTTATAGATCAAATTTATTCGAATTTTAGTGTCTTTATTTTGAACTTGAACTATAGTACTACATGTGTATACAGTTTTATGTACCTACAACCTAAACTATTTTATACTATTATAAACTAGTTCTGGTTATTATCAGCCTTTTGTATTCTCATTTTATATAGAATCTAATATGTTCTATAGTACATGGGTACTATATACTATATACAATATACTATATACATGGGTACCATATATTCTCTATTCAACAAATCAAAATAATAATATGTAATTTTAGTATATATAATTCCAAAAAAATATATAAAACATTTATTTTTGGGGACACCAAAGGAATGCGCCCTTTTAAGTGTGCCCCCCCCAGTTTATAAAAGCTTCCCAGGCCCCTGCATGTGTTCTCGCTTTTTACTATGATTATATTTGATTCTATGTAACCTCTTGATTAAAGATGTCATTGCAGTGTTTTAAACAAAATTTGCATCGTGTTTTTTACGTATTAAAAATCAATAACATTTTTAGAACATAATAATTGCAAGAATTTATTAAAACTTACTTAGTGTTTGAACCTAGAGCAAAATCTAAATTTTTACTTGAAAGTTGTTTTTTAATATTTAGATATGTTCTGTATGCATCTGTTATTTTAGTATTTACAATCTGGTTTTATATGGTTTTTTAGTATTTAGATATGTTCTATATGTATCTGGTATGCCATTTTCGGGTCATACCTTATCTACGGGTGCCAGATATGGAAACAGAATTATACTTTAAATAAAAAGAATCTTATAAATCTACAAAATAAGTCTTTGAGAATATTCCACTTTCAGCCAAATGATTTTGACTCTGATGTAATTTATAGTATTACAAAAATAATGAAATTAGATCAAATGATCTACTTGTTGAACAGTGCCTTCGCATGGGACGTCATACACCAAAATAAACCATTGGTCTTTAAAAATTATTTGAAGTTTACAGCTAATATCCACAACCACAATCTTAAATCTGCATCTTACAACAACTTAGCAATCTTATCAAAGCAGACATTTAAGTATGGCATCACGTCAATAAAAAGTCGTTCAATTCATTCCTGAAACTCCCTACCTATTGAAATTAAAAAACCTACCAAACAAGTAAAGAAAAAAATCTTTATTAAACAAGTAAAAGATTTTATCAGGCAAATACCAAATGAAACTACAAAATAAATATATCAGTATATGTGTATGTATATGTATATCTCTGTAGAGTAAATGTGTGTATGATATATGTGATTGTTTATATTAATTATGTGTGTATATATATATGCATACGTAAGTATGTATAAGTATATGTGTGTGTATGTATCTGTGCATATGTACATATGTGTTGTATGAGTGTGTGTATATGTGTGTATATATGCATGTATAACTGTATTTATATTTGTGAGTATGGGTGTTATTTATGTTTGTGTGTATATGTATATGGGTGTATTTGTAGGTATGTTACTTATGTTTGTGTGAATGGGTGTATTTGTAGGTATGTGTTTATATATTTATATATAACAACAACAAACAAACAAAAAATGATTAAAATATATCGAAATAACATAATTAAAAAATAAAAAATTAAAATTTCATTTTAATATATTTAACAATATATTATCACATTAAATATTACATTTTATTTTTAATTAAATACAAAAAATTTAAATTTAATGTATAAATTAAAAGTATATAAAAAATTATTTAAAAAAATATACTTCTTCTTACTAACAATACAATATGCCTTATCATATCTTAGATATTATTATTATTTCCTACTAACCACTATTACTACTTTAACTGCTATTAATTAATTTTATTTACTCTAACTGTTATGATTTGCCTCATTCAATCTATTATTATTATTGTTTATTGTTATTATTATTATTTATTATTATTATTATTATTTTGTTATTATTGTTTTTATTTAATATTATTAGTATTTATTATTATTGTTTTTAGTTAACATTATTATTATTATTATTATTTTTATTTTTTACAATAATTGTTTTTATCCCATCGTAGGTCTTTACGCATCATCAGTTTGTAACTGTTAGTAAATGTCCCTCACTTTTGTTTTTTTATATACAGTTATTAAGGTGGAAATATAATGATTGATTGGTTGATCTGTAAGCGACTAATGTACTCTAAAATGTTTAAAGATAACTTTTTTAATCAAATAGAGTTAGAAAAAAATAACATAGGTATAGCATAAGAAGTAAGCCAAAAGAAAGAAAGAAGAAACTAAAAAAAAATTTATTAAATGTAAAGTTGAATGTTGTAGCAAACAAAGGAAATGTCAAGCTTTTAGCCTAAAGCAATGTCCTAATTGTCTTGATGTTCTCCGTTCAATTTACAGCATAGTGAGTTGCTGAGTTGATGATGTTAAACCGGTTATGCTTTTACCAGCAAACCAGCACTTTTCCACATCGGATATACGACCATTATAACGAATGCAACGACAATCAATAATCTTTTTTTGAAATAAAGTAATCAGTTAAAGTACTATTTTATTTATCTATGTTATCTTAACATTGTTGTAGTAACCTATTGTTATAATAATTTAATAAAGTCTGCAGCCATTTTAGACGCCTGTGTTATTACTGCTGTGTTCAAATATTGTTTTTAAGAAAAATATATATTATTTTCTTTAAAAAAAATCAAGTACAATGGTAATTTATTGTTGTTGTTTTTATTTCAAAACATAGTGAACTCTATAAAATGTACCTCAAAAACAATAATAATACTTCCTTTCTTTATGAGGGTGTTATAAAGATCTATAACTACTTTAGAAAAAGAAACTTTTTTCAGTATCTAGTTATAATCCATAGGTAATAGAAAAACTATATTTTGCTAACTTACTATCTGATACGGCTTCTTGGCTCCTACAAAACAAAAAAAACTACACACTTTTATACTTGAAATTTTTACTCTAGTACAAATACCAAAGTATTTAACAAAAAATAAAACCACTAAAGCTGCTTTAATTTAAAGGCTGACATATTAGCTATCATAATATATCAAGTTTCTTGAATCCTGAATCTTTTTCTACATGCTAGATCACTTTGTGACATAGCATGTAAAAAAGCCAACATTGTGGTTTTTGCGGTACGGTTGTTTTTGCGGTACGTATACCTGTAAGAGGCAAAACATGTTTCAGTTCATATAACACTCATTACAAAAAAAAGTACTTTTTTTTCATAAAAAATATTTTGTTAGAAATTATTTGTATATTAAAATTTTTTTGTGACTTCGATTTTGAATGAATGGATTTAGAGCACAAAACTTCTTTTTTTTTTAATTTTTTTAAGGTTAAGAGTTGTATATTATTTTTGCCTTTAGAACAAATTAATTTTTCCTTCAAACCACTTTTTCACACACGGACGAAATAGTCTGATTTTAGGATTTACACCAATACGACCGCCTATTTGTTTACTATACCCAAAAATTTGTTTTTGTGTACTATACCCATTTATGTACTATACGTTTTTCGAGGCACACAAAGTTTAAATTAATTTGCATTTTGTAACACTGTGTATGAACACAATTTTGATAAAAGCTGTTTTTTGGTTTTAGTTCGAGACCTTTTATAAAATAATTTTTTACAATTGGATTCAGGATTTAAGATTGATTTTAATAAAATATAAAAACGAATTAAAAATAAAATGTTTTTTTTTTCGTTGAACTAGCAAAAAGAGTTCAAAAAAAAAGTTAAAGTTCGAAATAAAAATAATTTGAAAATTCGATTTTTAAAAAAATTAGTTTGAGACCACTTGCTTGTTTATAAACAAAACGAAAGAAATTGCAACAAACAAATTTAACAATTTATTGGAACTGATTGGTTTCATTTCGGTTTTTTTTAACTAAAAATATGGTTATTTTATAACTAAATAAAAAATGTCAGGGCGTGAAAAAAGCGGAAAAACTAAGGGTAAAGCAAAAACTCGATCCTCTAGAGCCGGCCTTCAGTTTCCAGTTGGACGCATTCATCAGTTTTTGCGCAAACGACACTATACAAATCGTATTGGTACAAGGGCTCCAGTTTATTTGGCTGCAGTTATGGAATATCTTACTGCTGAAACATTAGAATAGGCTGGTAACGCTGCCCGCGACAACAAGAAGACAAGAATCAATCCTCTTCATTTGCAGTTGGCTGTCCGGAACGACGAAGAGTTAAACAAAATGTTAGCTGGAGTTACAATTGCAAATGGTGGTGTGTTACTCAATATTCAGGTTGCGTTGCTTCCTAAACATAACGAGAAAGTCCATAAGTCACTAACTAAACACTAATTAATTTTTGGTGCGTGGAATGGCTATTTTCATAGCCACACATTTTTAAAAAACGTTTTTTAGCGTTTTCCGGATTATCGTACATGTAAACAATTATGTAAATTTTGCTTGCCCGTTTACTTCAATATTTTTAAACTAAATTTATTATAGAAATAAAGTTTAAATTAAAATAAATTATTTTACGTTTGTTAACCAATACAAGTTGTAGAATCGCATTCATATTTTTTATCTAATTGTGTCTTTAAAGGTGGATTTCCATTTACAGGAAATTTTAAATGGAACGGAAAACAAAACTAAGTAATCATGTAACCACGGCAATCTATACTGCAGGCCTTACCAACGCGCAAACGGCATATCTGACTGGGGGCCTATTTTATAAACAGCAAAAACTAAATAATTCAGTTTAGTAATTTTATTTTAACTCTATAAACTTTTTTTTCTCAAAAAGATTTTCTTTATAAATAAAAAATGAAATTAAAACAAAACATAAATTATATATAATATATAATTTATATATATATATATATATATATATATATATATATATATATATATATATATATATATATATATATATATATACTTATATATATTTATATATATATATATATATATATATATATATATATATATATATATATATATGGAAATAAAGCCTCTGGGTCCAGTTTTCAAAGTAATATGATCAAAATTAATATATAAATAAAATGCTTTAAAATGCATATAGTTATACATATAACTCCTAATAGTTAAATATATGTAAAACTAGTTATACATATAATTTACTATATAAACCTATTTTTAAGGTTAAGCTTGAATAAATTAGTACCAATTAATTCAAATTCAAGATTTAGTTAAAGTTCAAGGTAAAGTTCTAATTTGTTCTTTTTTTTCACTATATTATATATATATTTGTTCAAATTTGTTCAAATTTGTCAATTACTACTAATTCTTACTACAGTTAGAATGTTTATCAATGTTAAACGTGATTTTATTAATTAATTTTATTTTCAACATATTTTGACAACACCTTAATTGAATTATTGTAAGCTTTCTAAGGTTTTGTTGTATGTCAAAAGATGTCGTAAATAAAGTAAAAACTACATATATATATATATATATATATATATATATATATATATATATATATATATATATATATATATATATATATATATATATACATATATATATATATATATATATATATATATATATATATATATATATATATATATAGCATTAAAACAATAAGATTGATACAAAATTTCACTTTAAATGAATACCATTAACATTGTGATGATAATAGCATTAGGAAATTGATGTATTTATTATACTATAAATAAATAGTTTTTTAATTCGTTTTATAAAATAGAGTCTTTCAACTGATAATTAGTGGAAGTAAATACAAATTATAAAAATCATGTAAGCTTCATTTATTATTTTTCAATACTATATTAATGTTAGTCTACAAAGTTAAAATTCATTTATAGCGTCGTTATTAGCTCTTTTGCGATACGCACGTCCACCTCTGCCTCCTGAAATGACAAAATAGGTGGTCAAAGCTTGCTCAATAGATAGGCTCTCAGCATTACAATGCTTTTTTCTTACACCTTCTAAAGAAAAATATGGCAAAAAACATAAATTGTTCTTTCAGATAAGCAAGCTTATTTCTGAATTTAAATCGTTTTTTTCTATGATCCTTTACAGTTTTAAGCAACAAAAGCAAAGAAGTTTTTGTACCACTTTGTTGGTGTAAATACTTCTAAAACCTGCTCAAAGATAGCATAAGTTGTTTTACTTTTTTTTTAAATAAAATAATTTACTTTTTTTTAATTCAGTTTTTTAATTGACTTTGTTTTGGTCTCAACATCCCCTCCCCATTGTCAAATATTGTTAAACTTTTCAGCTCACTCTGCCCCTCTATCTATTGGCATCATTTATGGATGACCCCATAGCCTTATATATATATATATATATATATATATATATATATATATATATATATATATATATATATATATATATATTATATATATATATATATATATATATATATATATTTAAATATAAAGCATAAAATAACAGCTGCGTACAAACTAAATTTATTCTTCGTAATATTTCGATCTGCTTTTGCACAGATCGTCATCAGACGTAAAATATAATGCAAAAAAATCTTTACAAAAGTACATAAAAACGTCAAAGGAAACATTAATAAGAAGCCATGAATGATTTCATAATAACGTAAATATAAAATTTGCAAATATTACTTGATTCTTTTTTTGGATAATTTTGTTAAACAGAGGTCTCCAACTGTTTGTAGAAATTTTAATGCCGTTGCACAGTGGGCCAGAATGCACTTTTACTGGACAAAATTCATAACTAATTTAATATTAGAGCTATATTCACTAAAATTAGTATGAGTACTAATATGATGTCTGCGCTTTTTATGAAGGTAATATTTTTTTATTTCGTTGCTATGGATACCTTTATTTTGCTTAGCAACAACCTACTTTTGTTATCTGCAGATATTTTATAAGTGCTATATTCACTAAATTTGGCATGAGTACCAATATGAGATCACACTTCTTACAAAAGTGATAATTTTTTTAATTTAGTTGTTATGGATACTTATATTGCTTAGTTACCGGATACTTTCCTTAGTTACAAAGTGGTAAATTGATATTTGAATATCTTATCGGATTTTTGACCCACCTATATTGAATAAAAATTGAGTATTTAGGTAAATAATGTTTTAGGAATAATAAAAGCAAAAAATAGTGCAAGAAAACGTTATCAATTTTAAATTACATCAAAAAATTATAAAACAATAATATCGTTTGAAGATTGTTTAAGTAATTGTAAAACATCTGAAGGAAATGCTTTATGATTTGTTTGGTGTGATGTTGATTTACGCAATGATGAAATAACAGGATCACTGGAAACTAGGAGTCTATTGATAAGATCAGTATTTTTTCTGGATGTTTTTCGGCTGAAATTTTTGCGATAAGATTTAAAGTCTTTATTTCTAGCCTCTTGAGCTTCCTCTTACATAAGTCCGATGGGTAATGTAAGGCTTTTAATTATGTCATGTCCATGTATCAATACTTTGTGAACTGATTGAGCCATGTAATACCATGGATAAAGGGACACATATAGTCTAAAAGTGTCAAAACAATAATCCTTGAACTTTAAGCAGTCTATTTCATATCCTGAAGAGAGCGTTACCAAGATAATGTAAAATCTGAATATAAGGTTTTGGTCGATACCCAGAATTTCAGCTGTTTGTTCATATGCTGCAAAGGCACGCCTTGAGGTATTGCCATCATTACTTGTTCCAGAACCACCACTTTTAGGGAAATCAACAACAAGTCCCATTTTGTTCATAAAATCAGTCTGAATCTTTTGTTTAGCTACAGATGCCTTTTCTTTGTGTTCTTTAGATCTTGCTTGCCACTTTCTTGTTTCTTTTTTATATGCAATGTGCAATAACATCTCAAAAAATCGAATCCATGCATGAAGACTGGAAAGACCATATTTGAACTCTCTGTTAGTATAATCTATATTAAGGATATCAAGACTATTCATATTTTTTGGAGAGACACCACACACTGAACAGCATTGGTATGAGTTATTTTTTTCAGATAATATTGTTTGAACCTTCCCATCAATCATTGTAAGTTCAATAATACAATTCACTTCAATAGAAGATCCGCAAACCTCTAATAAAATCAAACCCAAGCTTTCTATCTCACTTTTAATGTACTGATCTTCTTCAATCACAGATTCCTTGGATTCCATTTTGTATGCAAATTTTATGGGTCTACAATAGGATGTGGAGGACGACTTTTGATTTCTCCAAATAGGCACCTTTCTGTTGCTGTTGTTAAATCCAGTCAAATCCAATGGGACAAGACAAGTAATAAATAATGATTCTTCACGCTTTAAATCTCTGTTAATGTCGGGTTCTGATAAAACTTGTTTATAAATGCTTTGGCCAGTAGCACCATCAAAACCAGCCTTACACGTTAGTGTCATTGTTTTTATTGCTTTGTCGTTCAATATCAAGTGCCTTAGCACAGGTTCCTGAACTGCACAGATTCTTTGCATAGAATGAGTCATTAAATCTTTTAAAGGAACTGAAGCTGAATAGTCCTCCACTGTTATGTTTGCAGGATAACATTTCAATTTTGCATCTCTGGCATCATTGTAAGCGGGGTAGATGTTATATTCTTTCTCCAAGGCTCCGCTTCTAATCAATTGATAAGAAGCTTTTGTCAGACTTGCATCAATTATTAAAGCCAGTGCTTTGTCTGCTGAATATTTAGTTGCTTTATCTGTATTTGATATATTTAAAACATTCTTGGCAGCAATAACAACAGATTCATCTCTAAATTTTTTATTAGCAGCAAAAAATAATTCATTGGATGAATGAGATTCAATTAAACAAGATACACGCCGTTTTTTAGTTTTATTAGAACTATTATCAAATGCAACTGGTTTTCGACCACGTCTACTTACAGTTGGTTCATTGTCTTTTTTTCTGACAATTAAATATTCATTAAGCCAATTCACAAACTTCTTCTCAAAATTTTTCACAGTATAGTTTAGAGATTTCCACTTTTTTTTATACAAGTAAACAAATCGTTGAACAGCATGTCTAAAATCAACGTCTTTAAAATCAGCAAATTTTGGCTGAATAAATTTTAATATATCTTCAGTAATATTTTGTTTTGAAATACTAAGATTGTTTTTTTGGAGAAAATTGTGAATGTCTAAGTTTAACAAAACCATATCTAAATAATTATTGTAACAAGTATTTTGTATTTAAAAGTAAAATGTTATAATATATATGCCGCCTGGACTACTAATACTTGTTAGTAATTAAGTTACTACAAGTGTTAGTAATTAAAATTAAAAGTAATTAAATTACTGTCAGTGTTAGTAATTAAATTACTAACAACTACCGAAAATATGTTGTTGCTATGTTATGTAAAGTAAGGTATCCATAGTAACCAAAAAAAGTTAACCTCATAAGAATTCTGAATCTCATTTTAATACATACCCCCAATATTGTGTATTTAGCGCAAGTAAAATACTGTTAAAACAACGTTAATGTAAAAATGAGTTGTTGCTATGCAAAATTTAGTACCATAGCAACCAAGTTAAAACATACATAAAATCTGAACGGGGATTTAAGGGGACGAGCAATCAATTAAAACTCGATTGAAGCATCATATAGCTCAAATAAATATAAGACAACACATGGCAAATTGTGGTAATTATTAGTTATTGTGCGGCAAAAAATAAGTTTCTTAAGAAATTTTTTTTTTTAATCTGTGATTTTCAAAGTATAACTGAGATAACATGCTATGACAAATTTATTTCACACATTGGTTTTTCTTATCTCTAAATACTCTAGAATAACATGTACTAATTTTTTGTTTCAAAAACGTAGATGTAATTGAAATATAACACAACGTTGATGTCACCGTTAATTACTTATTTATAATTTTTTTTTATTTTTCTTTTATCTCAATATTCAAATGCTTAGAGTCCTGGTAACTAAGGGATTTAATATAAATAAATTATCAATAGATTTCTCCTAATATATGTAGATACTAAAATTAAATAGGTTTTCAAGATTAGACAACTAAAATTTTTCCCATTTTGTCCACCTACTGGCCCACTGTGCGTTGTCACGGTTGATAGTATTGGAGCATGTTTTGTTTCTTGGTATTTTGAGGCGTACTTAATTACAAGTGATTCTCAAACTTTACGTTCAGCGTACTCTGATTTTATTGCTAGAGTTTTTATATTTGACCAATCAAACATACCATTACATTCTCGACCATGTTCGGTTGCACCAGATGCATCCCATTTACTTTTTAAATAGTTTTTTTGATGTTCAATGCATCTCGTTAAAATTTTCTTTTTTGTTTCACCAATGTACATACTGCCACAAGAACATGTGAGTTTATAGACACCGGGATTGCTATTTGGAATTAACTTACCCCTATAACATTTTAAAGTCACGTTACATCTTGATCGGTAACAATTGGTAAAAAGGTTACATTCTCTAACTTTTAGTTAAATATTAAGTAAATAAACTTGATAATGCAGTAAATATTTGTTTTATATTACCGTATTGCTAAAAATCATCTTCTATTTTATTTTTATTGTAAAATAGCTTCGTCTCAATGGTTACTTTGTCGCGATAAAATAAAATTAATTTTTGCGAATTAATTTTTAATTATTACGGAACAATAACTGCAGATAGGTTACAGTGAATATCTTATATATAAGGAATTAGATTGCTTGTGGGTTAGTTAAAAAAAACTTTTTTATTACAATGGTCTGGACAAATGTATTCAATGCATTTACAATATTGTTAATTCAACAAATTTGTTAAATACTGTAACTCATTTATGAGTAATGATATTCAACGATGCATTTGTCAAGACATAAGTAACTAAAAAAAGTTATAGAAAAATAACTTTTTCTTAAAAAATTCAAATCGCAAAGTTGCAATCAGTTAATTGCAACTTCGCGAATCGAAACGTTGTTTTCGTGACAAATTTGTTTTAAAAAAAAATTAAAACTAATTTTTTGTACATTGTTAAAAGTTTAAAAAATTACCAGTATGTTTTTTTTTTTTAACTTATAAATATAAGTTAAAAAAAACCATGACAATTATATCTATAACAGTGCACTTTTAATAAGTGTAAACTAAGACGCAACATAACGTCAAAAAAATCAATACGGATTTTAATTGCGTTTCATATTTAGATTATACAAAAATAGATTACGTTTTATTTGGTCAAAAGCTATTCAATTTATTAAGTTTAAAAAATAATCTTATTTAAATGAAACCCACGAGCAATCCAATCATAATATTGTTTGAACAGATATTAATAAAGACATAATAATACAAGATAGTCCACTGTTCCATCACTAAAATTAGGTTTTTATAAATGTCTTTTGCTAGTGTTACAAGTAAAGTAGAGGTGCTACGTGAACGCGTTGTTGAGTTTCGAACTCGTTTGGATTATTCTAGAGTCGGCAATTTAAAATATATCTCAGAGAAAGCCAAGGAACTTAGCGAGAAAATAGCAGCAAGGATTGGAAGGAACAAAATTGATAATATCACTTATCACAAAGATGGTAGATGGATCGCGGTTCTTAAATCAATCAATGATGCTAATAACCATTCGATGGAGCAGATTGAAATAAATGAATGTGAGAAACCCGTTATTTTCAAGCGAAGAGAAGAAGAAGGTTTTTTAATAACAACTAAGTGTGAGCCTACTGTCACCGATGCTAAACTTTCCGATAAACTTGCTCCTTACACTTATACAATTTACTCAATCAAACATACAACATACGACTTCGATCGAACTATCGAGGATGATCGGAGACTGTTTTGAGTGAAGCTCAACACAATGGTAAAGTTTTTACCACATTATATCGAAATCAATAGTATGAGAATTATTCTCAACTTTGCTGGAAAAGAGTTTTATTGTAACAACTGCCAAAGCAAACATATACCAAGAGATGCATGTGTTTCACCGACAAACAAATATGAAATAAATTGGAAAACTACAGTCGAAAAACCTTTCGAAGTTACGTTCGGTCAGAGTGTCATTGATAAACCAATGCATGTCTTCCACTAACTAACAAAGATGAAATGAAAAAGATAACTTCAGTCGAAAACCCTATTGAATTCACGTTCGGTCAGAGTGTCATTGATAATAAAAGCAAAGCACCCGTATTCGATTTCATTCAACCATTACATAAAACAACACCAGTTATGACAACAACAAGAGAAAACCAATTAAACTTGAGCTTACAGGATGACGCGGAAAAAAAAATTATTAAAAATATACAACACGTAAACGAAACCGACTTCGACGAAGCAAGACGTTTGGAAAAAGAAAAGTTAAAAAGATTGCATCCGATTGAAAATCTTGTTATAGTTGATGATCAGTTTATGGAATTTAAATCAAAAACGAATCAGAGAAAGGTGGAAGAAAAAGGCGCTTTAATTGAGAAAAGTGATGTTGAGGAGGGAGAAATATCTAGCGATGATAATTTTGAAAACAACGATGAGGACGATGTTTCATTGGACCAATCAAACGATCGCAAAATAACTCATCCGGAGACACCGATTAAACATAAACAAAAAGAAAATATACGAGATAAACGAAAAGGTATACCAAAACTAAAATGGCAAAAGTAGTCGATAAAACGGTGATGGTATGCATCAATTTTTATTATTACCTTTTACTTTTTACAAGTTTTGATTTTGTTATTAATAATATTGAGGTCAATCTTATCGAAAGCTTTCTCCTGATCACGGAGAGTTTATTAAAAATTGGCATTTTTTATTTTTAATTTTTACTAAAAGTTAAAAATGGAAAGTTTTTTAACGTCAAATGTTAATGGTCTGAGAAATGCGAAAAAGCGGACGACAAGGATTAACTCATATAAAAATAAACCATATGATTTTTTTCTTATACAGGAAACGCATATAACTAATGATCTTTTAAATAATTTTAAAAGCGAGTGGGAAGGAGATATTTATTTCTCATTAGGAACAAATAAAATAGGCGGAACAGCGATATTATGCAAAAAGCGATTTGAAAACGTAATTTTTTCTGGTCACAATCAAAATGGAAGTTATAATTGTGTGGCTTTAAACATTAATAATGCTAACTATTTAATAGTTAACATTTACGCGCCATCTGGCGGAAACGTGCAGTTATTAAGAAAAAACTTTTTTTGTGAGTTGAATAATGTCTTCCGTAATAAAAATTTAAACGATTTTCAAATTTTAATGGGAGGGAATTTTAACGAAACTATGTCTGAAATTGATAGATACCCAGCGCTTTATCAAAATTATTCTAGATCTATTAACACATTAAAAGCTTTGTTAAATCTTTTGCAAATAGAAGATACCTGGAGAATTTTTAATCCTAACATAGCAGAATATACGTTTGCTGCATCTAACGGAGAGTCACATTCTCGACTTGACCGCTTTTACATAAGCAAAATAGTTAGACAAAAAGTAAAAACATTTTTAGAACCAACAATTCTAACCGACCATTATAATGCCCAAATTGTAATATTAAAAATAAATGCTTTTAAATTTGGAAAGGGGTGTTGGATTTTGAACAACAAGCTACTATTAAATGATGAGTTTAATGTAATTGTAAAAGAAACGTGGCGAGAATGGGAAAACCAAAAATGTAACTTTATTAACATAAAAGATTGGTGGAAATGCGGAAAAGAAAAAATTAAAATAGTCGCGCAGCGCTTTGGAAAAAAGCAAAATCAAATAAAAAAGAAAAAAGAGTTTAAACTTTTAAAATCTTTAAGAAACGCTTCTAAAACAATGCATTTGAATGAAAACATTAAAATAATATACAGAGAGATAAAAAGAAAATTAGAACAATTAGAAAAAGAAAAAGCAGAAGGAACGGCTATAAGGGTGAGAATCCAGTGGAGACTGGAAGGGGAAAAAAGCTCTAAATTTTTTTTGGTTTAGAGAAACAAAAACTTTCTAAACAGTTTGTTTCGGAAATTAATAACAAAAGAGGCGAAACAATTACTAAGCCGGAAGAGATTCTTTTAGAATTTAAAAGTTTTTATAAAAAACTCTATAAATTAAAAATAAATGATAGCGATTCTCAAGAATTTTTATTAAGCAATGCTAAAGTTAAAAAAGTGACAGCGCGCAAAAATTCTCTTTTGACTAAAAAAATCTCCGAGTCGGAAATTGAAACTACTTTGTCTCAAATGAAAAATAATAAATCGCCTGGGTCAGATGGTCTAACAGTAGAATATTATAAAACTTTTTTTGACTTGATAAGTAAAGATCTTACAGCAGCAATAAATAACGCATTAAGCGCAGGCGAAATGACTCCTTCACAAAGAGAGACGTTAATTACATGCATTTTTAAAAAAGGAAACAAAAATGACATTAGGAATTGGAGACCAATTTCACTGACTAATGTTGATTATAAAATAGTAACAAAAACAATCGCCAACAGATTGGCAAATATATTACCGAATATAATAAATAGCAATCAAACAGCGTGCATTAAAAATAGAACTATGAACAACAACTTAAGCTATACTACGGACATAATAAGCATTGCCAAAGCAGAAAATTTAGATGCGTGCATTCTCTCCATAGATCAGGTGAAAGCTTTCGACCGAGTTGACGTATCTTTTTTAATCAAAAGTCTTGAACATCTTGGTTTTGATAAGGTTTTTGTAAATCAGATAAAAACAATTTATAATAAAATAAACGCTAAAGTAAAAATAAACGGAGAACCTTCGCAAACTATAGATATAATGAGAGTAGTAAGGCAAGGTTGGCCCTTATCCATGATTTTATACATCATTCAAGCAGAAATATTTTCAACATATGTAAAACAAAACAAAAACATAAAAGGAATAACTGTAGGCAAAAAAGAAACAAAAGTTCAACAATATGCCGACGATACTAATTTTTATTTAAGCGGTGATACTTCTATTGTAAATATAGGTATAGTCCTAAACCTTCATTATAGAGCGACAAACACGAAAATTAATTTAGCAAAATGTCAGGGAATTTGGTTGGGAAGAAATAGATTTGCAGAAAAGAAACATTTTCTAGACTTTACCTGGGACAAAAAATCATTCAAAAGCCTCGGGGTACTTTTCTGCAACACGGGAAAATTTACTTACGAAATGAATTGGAAAGAACAATTTATCAAAATGGGGAGCACTTTAAAAAAATGGGAAAAATATAAATTATCCCTAAAAGGCAAAAAACTAATAGTTAATACAATTGTAATTCCCCAAGTGAATCACTTGGCTTTTGTTGTTCCTATTCCCCGTAAAAACATTTTATCTAGAATAGAGTCAAAAATAAACAACTTTATCTGGGGTGATGAAGTTTTAAGGCTTAGTAAAGAAAAAACGCAACAAAAAATAAAAAACGGTGGTCTTGGAGTGGTTAACCTCACGAGCAAACTCAAAGCAATACAAATGGATTGGGTTTCAAAAATTCATAACGAAAATTTAGAAGGCCCGTGGAAAGAAGCCATGTTACACATACTCAATTCTTATAGAAAATTAAAATTAAATAAGTTCATTTTTGTAACAACTCCAACACGAATTAGGTATTACCGCCATTTTATCGACAGTTATTGTTGAATTTTTGTAAAATTAAACAAGATAACAGGGAGCCCGTAGTTGAAATAGAAGAGATACTTAGTCAGCCGCTGTTTTTTAATAACAACATTAAAAACAGTGAAAATAAATTTTTGAGCCCGGAAAAGGTGCACATCAAAAATGACATTGTTCTTGTGGCGGATATAGCAAAAGTTTTACAGCCAGGATTTTTAAGTGCTTTATCAATAGGTTTGACTGAGATACAAATGAACAATATTATAAAAGCGCTACCAAAAAATTGGATATTTTGGTAGTGCTTTTATAATATTGGGGTTTTATAATATATATGAGGGGGTTACAAATTGATATCTAGTTGGATGTTGAAAAACTCTCCGAGAGAGAGAGTAAAAAAGCTCTTCAAAAGAGTTGCAAAAAACTCTCCGAAAGAGAGTGGCTTCAAAATCCGATGGTGAAGTGTCGTCAAACACCCATATTCATACTACCGTAAAATCGAAATTATTTTTTTAAGTAAATTACTTTTTTATGGCTTTCCTAAAAAAGTATTTATTTTACTTTTTTAAGTAAAAATAAAAGACATTTATAGTCAATTTTAATGCGTACTTTTTCAAGTAACAGTAACGCATTTAAGTAACTAAATTTATGTAATATAATTTCTGTAATTAAAAAATAACTACTTTTAAATGTAAGGGAATTATATATTTTAATATGAATTATATATAAAACTGCGAAGAGCGGTATAACTTCTTTTCAAATAGAATTGTCGCCCCATGGAATACTCTTTCGCAAGAAGCAGCGAACGCTCAATCCATCTACGCTTTCAAAAACAACATAAGAAAGTAACTTTTAAAATACAATTGCTGCTTTGCCTGTAGCTTCTGTATCTCCATGTTTGTCAGCATAGGGGGGCCTGGTGTAGCACCTCTTCATCAAATTATAAATAAATTATAAATAGATTATTGTATTCGTATTCGATCACTGAATAATAATAATAATAATAATAATAATATATTTTAATATGAAAGTAATTTACGCTTGAAAGTCATTCGAGTTTTTACATCAAAATAAGTAAAAGAACCAAGCCTAGCTACAATAAAATATTAATCGAACTTACAGTATTCAAAAAAATAGTGTTTAAAAAATCAAAAAATAGTATTGAAAATAAAAATAACTTCATAAAAAAGAAAATAGTTAAACTTGAATACAAAATCCGAAGAGACTTATCGGGGATTAAGGAGAAAGTTAATGACACTTGGGAAGAAAGTAAGCAAAATTTCTTAAAACAAAGCTAAATATTTAAGATCAATTTGTAATCAGTAGAGCTTATCATTTATGCTAGAGTCACTTTGTAAAAAGTAATTATTTTATAATGCAGATTTTCTAACAACAAAAATGGATTCAAGTGAGAACAAAAACTTAGAGTCAAATTTTTTTAAATTTTTTCAAATTTGTGGTTTTTTCCTAGACAATTAATCAGATACTGATTTAAATCATTTTAATGCAGCTTGAACCTTGCAAAGTAAAGTAAATATTTTTTTACGCGTTCGGATGGCGTAAAATCTTTTACTAAACTATTAATAAATTTGTTTAATTTCTTTAAGAATTTCTTTAAATTTATCGTTTTCTCTTGCAATTAGGTATTCCTCATTTAGTAATTTTTAATTAGAATTCTATCAAAGTTGCAATCTT
Source organism: Hydra vulgaris (assembly GCF_038396675.1). Lineage (NCBI taxonomy): Eukaryota > Metazoa > Cnidaria > Hydrozoa > Anthoathecata > Hydridae > Hydra > Hydra vulgaris. Next base: position 53,341,294 of record NC_088927.1, on the reverse strand, counting down.
TAAAAATTTCTTTGCAATAATTTTTGTCTATTACAATACATTTTACATAAACACTCGTTCACTATAGTTTTGCCAGCATTATGTAAATATAAACTTTGTGGTGATGCAAAAAGAAATGTTTTGAATGTGTTTTATAGATGTGTAATGTGTGGGTAGATTATGTTAATGAGTGCAGTTATGTATTTTATTATTTGATAAACTTTTTTGCAAGTGTATATCATGCGTGGTAGGCTTTCTTTTGCTTTCATGCATCGGTTGCATATCCTCTTTTTTTAAAGATGTGATTTGCTGGTAGTTTGAAATGTATTTGGAATAATTTTCCCATTTTTTTATCTGTGATGTTACTTATACTGTTTTTAAAATGTCTTCATTTCGAGTGGTTTACTGTAATTTTATCAAGTTTTTATTGTATGCAAGATTTTATAAAGTACTTTTGGTGGAAATTTGGATAGGACGGCTGTTTTTTATATAGGTAGATGAGCTACGCTCACTAAACAGCATCATAACCCACTTCGCAGACCAAGAGTAAGTAAGTTTGAGAAGAACAAAGGATAATAGAGTATAAGTCCGAAGAAGTTGAGTAAGAAAGAGAGCGGACAGCGGTTGCACTCCTGTAAGAATGTGCAACTAAAAAAAAAAGGAAAAAAACTTTGGCTATGTTTTTTGCTTATGGTTTTTTATATATATAAATGATATGGCTGTGTTGTGGGCATATTTTTGACTTGCAGTATTAATTCTTAGTTTCCACAAGGACAATTCAATAGATGGGCGTTTAACTCATTGTTTAAAAGTCAAGATATGCGCGCTTACAATTGTTATAAATACATGGCCGTCTGTACTAACACGCCTCGTAAACGCGTTAATCGGGGCCTTCGGCTGGGGGCCATCAAAAAATAATAACAACTAAAGAAAAGTTAATGATTGCATGAACTTTTGCTTGTAAAAATTCATTTACATTTAGTATGCAAGAACTATAGCTAATTTTTTTTATCTTACTAAATAAATAAGACCAATTTATAAATAACAAATTGACACAAAAATAAAAAAAAGCATTGCCTAGCTGTAAAACTTTATCTACAAAATTAAATCTAGTAAAACATTCCCTAGATATAAGGTGCCAAAAATCATACATAATCACATAATCATTGATTGAACATATCCATAGAAAATATAGGAAATATATCAAAAAAAAACTTAGGTATATTTTAAAGTGCAAAAACACAAATTAAATATTTTTAGTCAAAGTGTAAGTAACAGCAAGATTGTAACAATTTTTAATAAGACTCCTAAGCTATGAATTAAACTTTTACTTTTTACCAAAATCACATAATAAGTAGAAAATACACAAAACATATTTGTAACATATAAGTTGTTTAAAAATCGATAGGTTTACTTTGAAAGTTTCAAAATCTTTTGTTGTGGCTCTTTAGACAACTTTGGTGCATGTAAATTAACATAATTTTTAAAAAAAAGTTTGAAAGTGAAGTAGCATGTTTTCTTTCCATATTAAAGTTGAAAGACTCTGATATCAACATTAGTACATTGCAGAGTGACTTTCGGCTGACTTTACCAAAAATTTCATGCAATAATATTTAAGAAAAAATAGTCCACTGACAAACATTGTCATTCGGTATCTTCAAACCTCCACGATTAATTTCATTTCATTTCCACTTCATTTCGCACAATATATCCAGCAATATATACTAGTCCTGCTTATGTATCTATTTGTAAACTCTTATCTAGCTCAGACAAATTATCAAATATATCAATTGCATTACTGCTAAGAAAGTATCCACATTTTTGACAGTTATGCCCACTTTCTGCAGATAAAGAATCAATATCTATACCAATATGGAGACTTAATTTTGCCCATTGAATTTTAACTTTTTTATATGACATTTTGCACATTGATAAAATATGTGCCTCCAGATCCTAGTCGAAGTTTTCCAAACATTTTTTCTAGTGGGTCAGTTGTAAATTTTCCTAGTATTACATACTTAAAAGAGTGTTGTAACAAAAATTTAGTAATGGCTACTAAACCACGACACATATGAGCTAAAGCTACACCTGTATCTCTGGTCAACTGAAATTGTCTGTTTCCCTGTTTGCTGGACATTTGTTCTGCCATTGTTGTAAGAGAAAGTAAAAAAACCAGTCTAGCATCTTCTGAAGTTGATATAACTGCTCTGCCTGGATCTTTATATCGAATTTCAGCATATGGTCCTTTTGTATTGACAATTTTCCAGAATCAAGTATTTCAATAAAAGTAACGGTATCGTCTGCTTCTTTTATGCTCCTTTTTGATTTTAGAGCAGTTGCAGTTTCATCACAAAAGGCTTGTAGGCAAGTAGACACTTTTTGTCTCTCAATAGGTTTTGGTGCAACAGACACACTATTAAGTTTAAACAACTTTACAATGCTATTTCCTTCGAGTTTGAACAAGCTTAAGATACTAGACTAGCATGCGTATTTCGTTTTCCCATCATATTCATAACGTAACTTTTGACTTTTTTCTGTGATCCAGTTATTACAAACATATTTAAGTAAATTCACAAAGACATATAACAAGAACATATTGTCTTTAGTCAACCATAGATCAACACAATCAAACTTTTAAAATAGTGCTTGGTTTATTCGATTATTGTCACATATACAGGTACCCCTCCAGCGCTCTTTATTCCTTCTAAGACAAATTGAGTTTGTTTGAAAAGAAATTCAGAATCAAGTTCACAAACTGGTAAAATTCTGCACAGATATTGCGGCCCCGAATAAAGTGACACTAACCTAAAATTTAAAACAGTTGTTGCTAAAGAGTCTGGTTTATTTACTGCTTTACCATAGACTGAGCCAGCATGATAAGTAAGCGATGATTTAACATAGACTTCATCAATTAAAAGTATAGACTTTTTTTGCAGAATCCAGTTTAAAGTTAGTTTTGTTTAGAGGGAAATACTTGGAAGTTCAAAATCTTCCCTTAATCTTTCATATAATGATCTTGAAATTGCAAAATAATCAGATGCTCTAACAATAGTTTTTGAGCTGTATTTTTTCTTCCCAATTGTAGTAAAGCTCATGTCACGGATGAGCTGCAAAAGATTCATAATTTTTCTGCCTTTTGTTGAGTTATTCAAAAAATTATTAGCTTCTTGTAATTTCGAGCAAGAATCAATTATGAAAATCCTACTTTTAGATAGAGATGCAATTTTATACTCAACTCCACAAAAGTATCCCTTAAAAGTAAGATTATTCTTAATCTTAATCTTAAGCATAAATCTGACAATCGAAGAGTTTTCTTTAAAGTCTGTTGACTGAATGATAAGCAAATGTTCACCAGCAAAATACCAAGTTGCATCAACTACACCAAAATCAATTTCTTTATTTTGTAGCTTCTGATGTAATGATTTAAAACATGAAATGTTATCAGGAGTTAAAAAACATATCAAGTTCATCGGCTATAATGTTATGGACGGATAAAGATGCTTTAAAAGTTGTTCTTAATGGTGGTGGGAAAGTAGGTATTAAACTAGGCTTGACACATGTGAAAACTGATGGAGGATCGAAAGGCCTTTTATGGCTAAATTTGGTAACTGTTGGATATCCAGGTGGAAAGTGTCTTTCGCAAACAACTGTATCTGGGCTGTCAGGTACATTATCTCGTGGAATGGCATTCATCCAACGATTATGTTCTTCTTTTTCAGAAGGAAGCCGAAAAACGTTTCCTTTATTTTGCTTATTGTAATTACCATTACAATTGGTCACGCGACATTTTTTAGGCATTCTAGATAGATTTTAGATTCAAACATATAATACTTTACTTAATTTAAAAATTAACCAAGATGTCGCTAGAACATACAACATAAGCTTAAGAGTATTAGATTAGCCCCCAGCCCCAGGCCGCGATTATGAGCTTTACGAGGCCTGTTAGTACAGCTGGCCATGTATAAATAGCAATAGCAATAGGAAACATTTGCATCACAAAACAATGGGAAACATTTGCGTCACGTGGAAATACTTTAATATGATTATACATCAAAATGACAACTGCCTCATCTATCCATTTATATATAAAAAAAACTTAATTGTGCAAATTATTGTGATTAATATATTTTACTACTTTGTTAAAAACTATTCTATCTGTTTAATTACCCTTGTATAACTCCTGTATAACTACAATGTATTACAAAAAGTTTTTAAATCATATGATTATTCTCGAACCCTACTAAAACAAATTCAAACACCAAAAAATATCAAAACAAAGTTGTGAGACAAAAAACGATTTGATTTTCATCAAAAATGAGAAGTTTAAATAAGATAATAGTAAATTTAAAGTGAAGGGAGTAATGGTTGCCAACAATCTCTTGTTCAATCTTTAAATGATCTTTGATATAACCTACAACACGTAGATAATTCTTTTTACTTTACAATATTCATATTAGTATATTATATATTGCATTTTAACAAAAACATTATTTTTGACGTCAAAGTTTTTTTACAAATAAGTTATTATTACCCAGCAAACATTTGGTCTAAAAAAGACCAAATGTTTATCTGGGTAAATATCTTAAATATGTCTTTCGCATGTATTAGATGTTTTTTATACATTTAAAAGACGTCTATTTTAGTCTAAATGTTTGCTGTGTAAACAAAGTTTACATCTTAATTAAAAAGTTTTCTAATACATAAGACATTCTTAATTACATAAAATACATTTATATTTTTCAAAAGTTAATATTTTACAACTAATAAAACATTTACTGAATAAAGTTAGCATAAACAAAAATATCGGTTAATAGCCGGTTTATTTTGTAAAACTATTTCGAAAAACGACGCTTAGAATTCCAACCCGCGTAGAATTTCAGTAATTTGCGGCGCCTCGTTAAACGTCTAATAAAACGTACTTGGTTTCCATTGCGGCGGTAACAACTTTATAATTTTATAAAGTTGACGAGGTTTCATACCGACTAATTGTTGATCAAGAGAACCCTACACAAATATTTTGGAAATTTATGCTAATTTAATTATTTTGTTTTTCTCAATCGCATCTTTTCAGGCTTTATTGTGTTAACGATCAAAAAGTTTTGAGATTTTGCTGAGCTGTATTGACTTTTATTTAGTTGTCGATAATATTAAGGCCACTTTTATCGATAGAAATTTTGGAAATTTTTTTTTTTTTATGGTATTATTGTCGCATAAGTATTTTTTAATTTAGTATTAAGAAATATTTATGCGACAACAATACCATTTATAATAATCTTTCTATGGATTTGATTTTTTACCATTCAGCAGCGGAACTGCAAATGTAAAAGCAAGACGGTAAATGCTGCTGAGGAAACTTTGGTTATATACAATTCTTTTCTTTTAAACATTTTAAAACTTTTTCAACTTATTATTTTTTCTCGATTGTCTCAATGCATTCATCTCATTGTTGTTGGATGTCAAATTGGACGACACATAAACTATTTATTTTATTTTTTTTAGGTGCCCTAAGAAGTCCTAACGGTCTTGTCACAGAGCACCGCGGAAGTGCATTTAACAAGGAAGTTTACGCCTCCTTCCTTACCGTGACGCGAAAATATGTCCTGAGCTCGTTTCGAACCTGGATCTCCTGCTTATAGAGCAAGCGTTCTAACCACTGCGCCACGGCCGCACAAACTATTGACTAAATGGTCTTTCTAAAAGAAGTTCAAATAACTTTCTTTAATATCATTTCTGATTTTACCTAGCCCGATATTTACTTTATATAGATATATTACTTATTTAAGTTTATCTTAGTTTTTGTTGTTGAAATATTACGAGCAAGGGCTTCTCTAAAAGCTGTGATTATTTTATCAGTTGTAAGAAAAATACTGGTATTGTCAGCATCCTGTTAGAGTTTCGTTTCTTTGTTGTTTATAGTGATGCCTTTTATTTGTGTATTTTTTCTGATATAGCCTGCAAATATCTCCGCTTGTATTATGCACAGAGTCATAGATATAGTGTTCCCGTAGACACGTGACTTTAAAAATTTTGCCATAATGAGATAAAAATGTAAACAAAGCCAATATATAAAAAAATTAATCGTGCAGTATTTTAAATACATTTTAATTGCGAGCGTTTTTTTGTTTATAAAACATTATAGAATATCATTTTGTTACATAATAGGTATTATATATATATATTAAATATTGATATGGTATCTTCTTGTGGAGTGTTTGGTTGCTCATTAGCTAAAAAGAGGTAACCAGATATCAGATTTTTCAGGCTTCCTGGAATTATTAATTAAAACGAAGAGTCGCGCTCTAGGAAGGTAGACGTAAATGGTTAGCTTCATTAAACAGAACTAAACTCAAAAACAGTTGTAAACAACTTATTCAACTTTACTAGTTTGAGGAAAACACTTTATCAACGGTGAGATACTGTATATACTGTGTATATAAGCCTGTATATACTGTGTATATAAGCAGTTTAATTTTACAATAAAATTAGTATAAAATCTGTTACTTCAATTATCTTTTAGTTACTTCAATATCTTTTATGTTGCGTTATATTTATATACGTATTTTGTATTTTAGGAAAAAAGGCAAAACTATTTGAAAAAGATTTTGTAGATTCGTTATATGAGTAGAAATATGAAATATTCGCTATATCAGTAAAAAAGAAGGTTTAATGTCAATGAAATTAAAAGATGATTTAGAACTAAAAGTAGATAAATTAAAATGACGTAAAAAAATTAAAGGCAATTCAAATTCCTTAAGTTATTGATAATAAAAGAAGTAAATTTGACAAAGGTACTTTTTCGTGAATGAGTTGTTAAGGATAATCTTAATAACTGATAAATCAAATTTCATTTTGTTTTACTTTAAAAAATACGTACATCTTTTTTGTTTGTTATTGTTTTAGATATTGAAGAAGTCTAAATCAATTTATGCCAAGAAAGTTCATCAGAAGTCAGTAAAGAAAAGATTAGTTGATAAACTGAACCATTTCTTGATCAAAATTAAAAAATTTTAAATGGTGCAACAGAAGCATTGATTTCTTAAGAACTTTTTAAAAATAATGCTGAAGCAGTCATATACTTTACTGATTTACCAGATTATAACACCTTATATGCTGTGGTTGAACTTGTGAATAGATAGTGCAATTATTCCATGTACTCTAAATAGTTTTTTGTCAGGTAGTTTTGTGTCAAATGAAACTTCGTTTGGGATCTGTAACAATTGATCTTGCACACCGTTTTCGTGTTTGAAAAACGTGTCTCAAAAAATACGTACATCTTTTTTGTTCGTTATTGTTGTAGAAGAAGTTGAAACCAATTTATGCCAAAAAAGTTCATCAGAAGTCAGTAAATAAAACACAGTTGATAAATTGAATGGTGAAATCAGGATGTTAAATGAGAAATATCAACCATTTCTTGATCAAAATCAAAATATTTTAAATGATGCAACAGAAGTATTGATTTCTAAACAACTTTTAAAAAATAATGCTGAAGCAGTCAATTACTTCAATGGTTTACCAGATTATAACACCTTATATGCTGAGGTTGAACTTGTGAATAGATAGTGCAATTATTCCATGTACACTTAATACTTTGTCAGGTAGTTTTGTGTCTGATGAAACTTCGTTTGGGATCTGGAACAATTGATATTGCACAACGTTTTTGCGTTTCAAAAACAACTGTCTAAAGATTGTTTCTTCACATGATCAATGTATTTTTTATTAAACTATCACCACTCCTTATATGGCCCGAACGCTCAGAAATAATAAAGACTATACCTCTTATATTTAAAACGAAATTTGGAGACAAAATTACAAGTATTACTGGTTGCTTTGAGTTGTTTATTGATAGACCTAGTAACCTAACAGCAAGACGCTTAACATGGTCATCGTATAAACACATCAAACACCGCAAAATATTTGATTAGTATAACTCACAAGGTACAATAAGTATTATTTCAAAAGGATGAAGTGGTAGATCGAGTGACAAAGTTATTACTGAAAACTGTGATTATTTGAATAAGCTGGCTTTTGGGGACCCAGTTATGGCTGATAGAGGTTTTAATATTGATGAAATTGTAGGGTAATTTGGAGCACAGCTGTAAATTCCTGCTTTTACACGGAGAAAACATTAGCTTAGTGCCATTAAAGCTATCATAACACGTCAATTAGCAAACGCTAGAAAACATGTTGAGCGCGTTATTGGTACTTTGAGACAAAAGTTTTCATTTCATTCAAGTTTTTAACAACAAAATACCAATTGACTATTTGTTTACTAAAGACGGAAATTGTTCAATCTACCTGTGCTTTAGTTAACTTATGTCCATCTTTAGTAGCACTTAATTTGCATTTACTTTGAATAATAGTTAGACAATATGTTATCATATTAATTAATTTATATGTATATATTACATAATATAATATAATATTTTAAAATGGATGTAAAACATCTCTATCTAAATAACTAAATATAATATATAAAAAAATGGAATATATATGTATAATATATATATATATATATATATATATATATATATATATATATATATATATATATATATATATATATATATATATATATATATATATATATAAATTAGTAAAAAACACTTATCTAACTTTTATCTTCTACTTTAAGTTTCACCATTGCTGGATCATCAGGAAAGATTTACTAAATCTCAAAAAAAAATTCAGTTTATAGAAAAAAATATTTTACAGGAAGTTATAAAATATTATAAAAAATTTTTTAATTACTATATTTTTTTGTTAACGGGAAGTTACAGAAAGTAATTATTAAATAATTTTCATTGGAATGGGGGTAGTTTAATTTGGTCATTTGTTTTTATAATTTTTTAAGAGGTATTTATTTTCGTGCATACATTATGAAGTTAATTCAGATTTTTTTATTTAATAAATTTTCTTGATTTAAATGAGTAATTATTTCAAATTTTTCTTGCAAACATAGCATACATTTTTAGGAAATGTTATTACAAGCAGGGGCAGATTTTAGAATAGACCATTGTAAATTAAAATTTTTACTTTTTTCTTTTAAATCCCAAATATATTTTGACAGCATTTTGACTGTTTTGCGTCCACGCATTTTTAAACGCAACACCCATTCATTTTGAATTCTATGTGTGATATGTGATATCAAAACTATAAAAAGTTGTCAACTTATAAATTGTCAAATTAATAGTTTTCATGTTATTTTTTTATGTCAAAAAAAAAGTTATTGAAAAAAAACATTTATGCAAAAGTAGGTTTAGTAATCCCGTCTTATATTTTTAATCACGGGATTTCCGCATTACATGTATTTATTACCGAGATCATAGGATTTTTAAATACATGTTTTGGAAAGATTTTAACATATTATTTAAATAAATTTTTAATTAAATTAATAACTTATTTAAAATATGTTTAGAAAAAACTAAATAAATTGCAAGGAAATTCTTTGGTTTTTTAATACAAACATAATTATGAAATTGAAAAGAACTCGTTGTTTTTATAGATATAATATAAATATGTAATTATTTTTTATTATATTTAAAATAAGTTTTAAGGAAGCAGAGCACATCCAAAGTTTTATTGGCTATCAACTTATTATTTTTGTTGCAAAAATACAAAAAAAACTTCAGATTTTACACTGGTTCAATAGTCATTAAAAAATTATAAGCATTTTACTAATAATTTTTTAATGACTAAAAATCACCGCGTGTTTCTTTATTTTCATACCACAGCTTTCCTTTTGAACTTTCAGTAACAACCTCTCATATCGAATTGGTATGCAATTGGTATTACGCAAAAGGTTTGCAAATTTGCTATTTAATCATGCCAGAGTCAATATCATCAAGAATTAGAAAAAGCAGCGGATCAAAGCTTTCAAAGTATATAGATTTCAAAGTACACGTACGGTAGTGGTGTTGTGGTAAAGCGCTCGCTTCATAAGCGAGAGGTTCCGAGTTCGATCCCCACCACGTCCCTGGTAGTACTGCGCTCAACTTGTTTCTCCGCGCAGCGGCCTTGTTCGTCGAGGTTCGTGTTTCGGAGTTATAGAGTTGAGAGAGGGTTATAACCACTATTAAGTAGCCTCCTCATCTGTAGTGGCCTTCTTGGCCTTGAGGAGGTGAATAAAAAAAAAAAAAAAAAAAAAAAAAGATTATAGAACATATTTTCTTGTACTGGAGTTACCAACGCTAAAAGATCTTCTTTGATATGGTATAGAAACAATAAAAACGAATAAGAAAAAAGCAATATAAACGATGGAATTTATCAGATAAAATACTTAATGAACAATGTTTACTCAAAGTTAATTGGTAAATGAATCCATGCAATTGCTTTATTTCTATATCCTGTAACACATATCGAACAACAGTAATATAAAATTACTGCGTGCTTGGTGGATGATTGGAATGCAGCCAACCTGGTTGCTAGGGTAAAAGGAAGCTTAAAGGATAAAGAAATTTAAGACTAAACTTGACAAATTGTTTGATATATGGAATGGTAGTTGCCAAATTATTACTTGTAAAGAGAATTGCACGTGAGAAAAGAAAAAGAATCCTAAGAAAGAATTAGTTTTTAGCTAAAATAGGGACTACCGGTACACGTCAAATCGGATTAGCAGACTTAAAAGAAAACAAAAAGCTACATAAAATTGGAGTAAGAAGATTGAAGTAAGACTTTTTTAAATAGTCATGTTTTTAATTAATTATTAGTTAATAAATCAAAGTTAATTAAACTCCTTCGTAATATTAATTTTAGTTATGTTACAAATATCTTGCTGCTTCGACGTAAAACTAACAAAATGTAATTATATTCAAATAAATTTGACATACGACCATTTGTATTTTACCTATGTTAAGACATAAAAGATAAAAAATATATTATTAAAACTACTTGGACTTTAAGTACTTTACAAATTTTAATGAAAGTTCAATTATTTTATCTATAGTTAAAAAAAAGCGTCTAAAGAACAAATAAAAAGAAGTCAGAAGAAAAGTTTGAATTTGAATTTACCAAAACATTTATTACGAAACTACTAAGTAACGAATGTTGCATAACAAACAGCAATACAAAGCTCAATCAAATGTGTTGACAAAATGAAGTGCAGGAAAGTTTAAGAGGACAAAGGAACTATGAAAGTTTTTCTAACATAGCTTTCGCAAGAATACGGCATGGTACTGGCTTAAGGGAAACGGCTGTAATTGCAACGGCAGCTTGAATGGATGCAGGAATAATTAAAGAAGACAATACCAAGTTAGTTATTGGTCACGACAAAGTCAAGCAAGCTCAGAAAAGATATGCAGCCTCTTTTCGTAGAGTTTGACACTCAATGCAGGACTAGCATTATTGATCGTGTTTTTTTTTTGACGGCAGAATTGATAATGCAAAAGTTCATTTAATAACGAAAGTTCCACTAAATATTATCCAGCTACAATCAAGGAAGAACATTATAAAGTATGTCAAGAGCCCGTTGGTTGGTATCTTTTCCATTTCACACATTAAAAAATTTATGAATATACAAAATACGCTGAAGTAATTGCTAAGAATATATATGAATTTTTAAATTATAATGGTACCAATAAAAAGGCAATAGAAGGTGGTTCTACTAGTGTTAACACAAGTTAAGTAGAGGAATGCATTGATTGAAAGTAAAATTAAATAGAAAGCTAAACTGGCTGGTTTGCGCACTCCATACAAATGAACTTTGTCCGCGTTATCTGATACCAACTCTTAATGGAAAGACTCTTAGCAGCAACAAATGGATTGGTAATTTAGCAGCAACAAATTGGTAATTAAGCAGCAACAAAGGGTATTGGAAAATTATTAAATGATGTAAATTAACCATTGAAAAAATATCCTTTGAAAATTAAGCTTTGAAAAATTAACTTTTGAAAAAACATCCTTTGAAGTTTACCTTTGAAATTAACCTTTGAAATTAACCTTTGAAATTAACCTTTGAAATTAACCTTTGAAAATAACCTTTGAAAATAACCTTTGAAAAAGATTAACCTTTAAGTTAATCTTTAAGATGAACCTTTGAATTAACCTTTGAAAAAACATCCTTTGAAAAAACTGATTTTGGAAATCCTCTTATTAAAGGTTGAGTTAATCATAAATTTATCCTCCGATCAGTTTAAACTAGTCTCTGCCACTAGAAGTGGAAACATACCTGCAGACTTGGCTTTACTTGAAATTGGGTTATTCATTCCGGATGGTTGACAACTGCCAACAGAGCATCAGAGTTTGGGTCTCAAACGATGAGAATTTAAAAAACCCTAAACTAATAATTGAGTTTGTGGTGGGAGAGTACATGCAAAGTTATTTAAATGTTTAAAGTTTAAGTTGCACATTGGTTTACTGAAGAACCGAGACACATTCTTTACCAGCTTAACCTTTAAAAACATCAATCAAGTGAAGTAGTTGCACTTGTTATGTAAATAGTTCGACGTTGAGCTTGGTACGCTTTCACTGAGTCCATGCTCTGCTCAGAGAATGTTGAGGAAAGACAGAACGGTATAAAGTTTATTAGCGAAAAACTTGTCTGATAAAAGTGACTACATAAATAAAACCTGATTCAAAATGTTTACTAATCAGTCAAAGAAAGATTTGATCTTCATCACAAAAATAAAAAAAATGTGTAAATTTCGTTTTATTAAAACAATTATATCATAATTATAATGAAATTATAACTAAAAGAGTTCTTTTTTTTTTTTTTTTGTAGGTATTTTAGGTGCTCCCAGAAGTCCTTTCGGTCTTGTCACAGAGCACCACGGGAGAGTCTTTAACAGGAAGTTAACGCCTCCTTCCGTACCAATGTCACCTATTGAGCTGGAGCTGGCGTCGAACCTGGGACCTCTGGGTTCTGAGCCAGAACTCTAACCACTGCGTTACGGCTGCTTCTTACTTTATTGAATATTAATAATAACTAAATAATAGATAAATGAGTTTAGAAACTATTATAAAAAATTTAATAATAGGGCAAAGTGCCCAATTAATGGCCATAAATTTCTTATTGATAGCCGTGAAGAATGCCTTAATCTAACAGAGCTTTTATTTTTTCACTGCTATTTTGGTGACAAACGGCTTTATCTAAAAAAAGACTTAGTTAGTACTAAAACATGCTTCATTCAGAGAAAAATGTATTTAAACAGAGATTTCAATTTCGTACCAAATAATGGCCGGGTAGACCAGTAGCCAACAAATTGAGAAATGGAATCTATTATGAGCCACTTACATAACCTATAACTGACATATCTAAGAATGCTTATATATCAAAAAGTATTATTTTATCAGACGATTATAGCCTAATAATGAACTAGGAACTACCAGATACTAAGAAAAAATTTTTTTAGCAAAAAGAGTATAGTAAAATATACTCTGTTTTGCTAAAAAATATTTTTTTCTTGGTTTATAGAAGTACTTTAACGGAGTGTTTATTTGTTATTCGAATCTAACTAGTGTATCAAATAGGAAATAAAAAATTAGATGAGGAACTTTTCAATTGCTATTAATCTCTTGAACTAAATTAGCTTTTTTAGATAATTTTTGTGTCTCTTTCTTCTGTTGTTCTTTTTCTTTTTTCTTTTTTAATCTTTTTTCTTCAGCTGCTTTGACTTTATTTTTTTTCTGTTCCTCATTATTCAATTTAGATTGCATAACTTCTTGTGAAGTTAATACAAAATATTTTTTAACCTTTCTTCAATTTTCTATTGACTTGATAGTATATATCTTTGGATAAGCCAAAATATCATTGTCACCAGAGGCGTAGAAAGAATTTTTTGGTGTTTGAGATAGGTAACTTCCAGACATGGAGCAAACTCCAAACATTTATATGTTTATACTTATGTCAAATAATGAGGGTTTGCAAAAAATTGCGATGATTGGAAGCTGGGAACAAAAAAGCCCCAAAATTTTTGCCCCCCCCCCCTGCCCCAAACGTGAGAGCAACAAGTTGATGAAGTATTTTTTGTACTATTCTTAACTAGACTTATATTCATCGATAAATTTTAGATTTCATTTTGAAATATTTTAGCGTTCAAAAATTATGACCATATAAAGTTTAAACCCCCCTCAATTTGAGGGGGTTGCAAGTTTTATATGGTAATAATTTTTGAACGCTAATAGATAATACTATGAAACTTAAAATTTATCGATGAATATAAGTCTAGTTAAGAATAGTACAAAAAATACTTCATCAACTTGTTGCTCTCACGTTTGGGGCAGGGGGGGCGAAATTTTTTCGGCTTTTTTGTTCCCAGCCTCCAATAATCGCAATTTTTTGCAAACCCTCATTATTTGACATAAGTATAAACATATAAATGTTTGGAGTTTGCTCCATGTCTGGAAGTTACCTATCTTTAACACCAAAAAATTCTTTCTACGCCTCTGATTGTCACTATCATTAACAGAATCCTGTGTACAAGACTGAATTGGTGTCAGAATAGGCTGAACAATAGCTTCATTTGGCATCTGATTATAATGAGAGGGGGTTTCATTGGTCAAATAACAAGGCTGGCCTGTGATTTCATTTGGCATAGAATTTGACTGAACAATGGTGTCATTTAGAATTGGAATAGGAAGATCCGTGTTTTCATTTCACACTGGAACACCTATGTCAAAAACATCGTTTATGTATGAACTTTTTTTCAGTTTGAATTCTTTATATACTTTATACAAAGGATCTGGAATGTCATAACTATTCTGAATACAGAAGTTGAAAGTTGTAAACTGCTCATGTGTTAAATAAGTATCCCAAACCAAAGAAGCAGTATTATTGTAAAGGTTTACCAAATCAGTGTTATATGTTTTTTTATTTTCAGACGTTTTTCAGATTTATTTGTGCTTGATTCTATTTCAAAATCAACTCCTTCTTCTATCAAATTTTCTGATGTTGTTATTCTAGTGTCGGTTTTAATGGGTTGCAAACTTGATTCAAGCAGATCATTTTGATCAAGCAGTTGTTGCATGGAATAGATAGAATTAGGCAAGTAAGCTGTGCTTGGAATAGCAGATGGATTGTATGCCACATGATTGAAACCCTGAAATAATATTATCAGCTGTGAGGGCTTGGTCCCAGGTTTTCTTGAAAAGACCACAAAAAGTTGGCTTGTCAACAGTAACTCCAGGATATTTATTTATAAATTCATGACAGATTTGATTGTAATATGTTTTAAGAGGACCAAATACTGTTCGATCTAGAGGCTGGAGCCAATGCAAACATTGTGCTGGCATTTCCACAATATGAATATTATTTTCGATTGCAACAGACAATAATTCAACTGAGTTATGAGAATCGTGGCCATCAACTATGAGAACGTGTGGCCTATCTCTGCCTATGTTAGGCAAGAAAGTATTAATGAACCAAAGACAAGCATTCCCTTCCTTTGTCCAACCTGTTTCTATAAAACTCCAATTTGAGCCTGAAGGTGCATCTGTAGTATTGAAAGATTGAAAAGACCTAATTGTTTTATCTTTTTCTATTAAATGTGGAGGCACTAAACAACTTGCAGCATTTATAGCAGCAATAATGGTTATGGTTTCACATTTTCTTGTTGTACGAGATTGAAGGTGTTTTGTACCTCTTTTTGCAATTGTTTTTGGAGGTTTAAAGTCCATCTGTAACCCGGACTCATCCATATTCCAAATCAAAGATGGCTTTAAAAGTGCATGAGTTTCCTGCAAAACTTCATGCAGTGAATAGAAATATTTTGCTACTTTTGGAACAGACATGCATTGATGGCGAACTGATGAAGTACCTTCAGGCTTTCGCAAAACTAAATTTTTATGTCGCTTATTGAATAGGCGCCACCATTTTTCTGAAGAAGTTGAATGTTTAAACTTTAAATTGTGTTTCATGGCTAAATCAGAACCATATTTTTTAAATTGTCTTTTTCCAGATCCAAATCCAAGTGTAGCCCTTGTTGCTGCATATTCAACTAACTTGTCCTCTAAATTGCTAGATAATATTGGACTAGGTCCAGGTCTAACACCAAGAACTGAATCTCCTCTAAAATATTTACCAAGGAATGACCGGTGAACACTGAACTGTAATGCAGCTTCTCGTTGTGACATTGAACTAATTTCGACAGCTGCAATTGCATTTGTCATATCAACACTAGACCACTGATATCTCTTAATCTTTGTCACTTTCTGGGTAAACTTTGAGTTAAAACTAGAGGCAGTTTTATTTTTTATTTTCTTGTTCCATTTTGTGCTTTCCATGATTAAAATCAACTTAAAGAAATAATATACAAGCTTTAAAATATAGACTTAAAAATGATATTAAATACATATATATATATATATATATATATATATATATATATATATATATATATATATATATATATATATATATATATATATATATATTTACTAGCTATATAGTAAATTAATGTTACATCAGTAGTTGCCTATATGTTATGTTTATATAAATAGCTGATGCATTTAAGAAAAATGGAAATCAATTTTACTTTATAGTGTTTATACAGTATAAATTACACTAAGATCTTTATAATAGCCACGTTAGTACCATATAAGAGCCACGGCTCTTATTTGGACAAACGAGTGGCTATTATTGAGACTATTTGAGATCTTTGAGTTTGGGCTACATTTATGCTTCTTTCTTTCGTGTGTTGACAAAAAAAAACAGTTCACATAAACATAATAAACTAACAAAACAGATCAAAATATATCATAAAGCCGAACCCGAAGGAATACTTCGTTAAATGCATCTCAAAGTTGCTTGAAAAAAACAAAAATGACTTCCGTCGGTATAAAATATTTACTTCTACTAACCTTGACAAAAATAAGATTTCTAAAAAATCAAGACTAAAAGAAACATTTACAAAAGCTCAAATAAAACATGGATATATCAAAGAAA
This sequence comes from Hydra vulgaris, assembly GCF_038396675.1. NCBI lineage: Eukaryota > Metazoa > Cnidaria > Hydrozoa > Anthoathecata > Hydridae > Hydra > Hydra vulgaris. Next base: position 53,324,439 of record NC_088927.1, on the reverse strand, counting down.
CACAAAATAATATTAATCAACTAGGTAGATGTCCCGCCAAGTAAATAAATGTTACAAAAGCTGACCCAAATTTGGCTCTAAATTAAACCCGGACATTATTAGGTTACTTTGCCCTAACAGATAAAAAAAATGATTAAATAAAAAAGTTTAGGTCGTCAAAAATATGCAGCCACAAGCATAAATTTATCATTCTTTAAATAATTTTCCGCAATCTTGTTCAACCTTTAGAGATATAACTTAAAACGTACGCAATAAAAGCTACTGGGTCGTTTCGTATTTAATAAAATTAATTCGCGAACAAATTTTAATTGCACCTTCTAACATTGCGTGCAATCCTGTCCGCTGTCTTTATGCTATCTATCTAAATCGACTACTTCTATCTTCCACTTTAACATATCTTCGATCTTCCTTAAATCACTTTACTCTTGGTCCGTAGAGCGGGTTATAACGTTCCTTTAGGAGCCGAACTTGTCTTCGCGGTCCTTGGTAATGTGGCCTTTATATGGCAATTAGCCGGAGAAGGATAAACCACAGCACCGATAAAAGCTACTGGGAAATACGATCATCATAATTTTCGGCAGCGTAAGCATCTGATTGCAAAGTGCAATTAATGATTTAATTGCATTTGTTTAATAAAAATATATTAGATCTATTATTTAGTGTTATACGTTAAAAAAAAACACGATATTAATGTTTTTTTTAAACTCGAAAAGTGTAAGCTTAAATGTAACTTAACGTTAAAAAAATCCATATTTTAAATAGAGTTGCAATTACGTCTTGCTTGGTTATACTTTACAAGTTTAAAAACTTAAAAAAAAAACTACTAAAGCATACTAAAAAGTTGTTTTTTTGTTATACTTTTCAATATAATTTTATAAGTTTTATTTCGTTTTCGTAAAATAATTTTTATTTGTTTTTTTTAATGGTTTTAAAATTTTATTGTTTATGTAACTTTTTTAATTAGTACTTTTAATTTTTACTACTATACCAGAATACATACCGTATATAACGGGTGAGAAGAACTTAGTTACACAAAAGTTAACTTAGTTTTGCTTGAAATCCATACTATTATATTTTAGCATTCGATTGTAATTTGTATTTTTAAATATTCTAGTTTTATTTAAAAAATTACTCAAAAAAAATGTTAAGCGGCAAAGAAGGAGCAGGTCTTCAATATAATGTCAAAAATTATTTTGTAAAAAATCCAAAAGCTACCAAAGCTGAAGTTGCTTACCATTATAATAAAGAAGGAATCTGTCGCAAAACCCCATATAATTATATCAATCGACAGCTTACAGGACAGTGTTTATAAAAAATTATGGACGCCCATCATCGTGGCAAAAAAAATCAAAACTTCGCAGGTTGACCAACATCGAAATAGTGTAAGTCAAAGAAAACTTGCACATAAATTCAACGTCGATCAAAAGACAAATTTTTTGGGAAATATTGGCTCAGAATGTGTAGAGGGTTGATGGGAGGTTAAAAGTTCACAATAATTGATTGGGCGTATCAATGCGTGTTTGAGAAAAATTGACGCAACATTTTACAATCACTTATAAAAGGTATCTTAGATTAATAGCCCACAAGGAAATGCTATCGGTTTATAAAAAGTAATTTTGATAAAATGAATATTGTATTAACTTAAAAAAGGATATTTAAAAAAATTTTGCTTTTATTTTATTAAAATATATTAGGCTTTGATTTTTGTGTAACTAATTTTTCCTCACCCGTTACCATAGTTACCACAATATACCATATAATAATATACTATAACACGATGAAGAGATATTATATCATTAGTACTAATCGATGCGATAGTTAATGTTTATTTTTGCTTTTTTAAGTTGATCATCTTTTTTTTTCTTTTTTTTTTTGTTTTTTTAACTATCCATTCACTTGGTCTATTGCTTTCCTTTTCACGTTTTTATATGCTAAACGCTTCTCGAGCTTTAGTTTTTTATATTCAGCTTTTTTTCATTTCACATATCTTGTTAACTCCATTTTTTTACAGTCATCTAATTTACACTCGTTTAAGTCGTTATTGTTGCATATGGTTATCTCATCGCTATTTATAATTTTGAAATCGATTCAAATTCACTGGCATCAATCAGTTGGTTTCGTTGAAAATGGTTGAATTCGTTTAAATTCACTCGCATCAATCAGTTTGTTCACCTTTTCAATATCTGTAATAGCATCAATCGCATTTTTTTCGGTTAGTTGGGTTATTGAATTAAATTCTGGTGGTTGTGTTTTATTTGTTTTTTTCTCTTTTCTTTGTTTATTTTCTTCAGATAAAGTTTCGATAATGTTATTTTTTTTTTTCAGAATCTTTTATTGTGGTTTTAATTTTTTTGGTAGTTTTCAACTCTTGCGATTCTTCCATTGCATTGTCATTATATGCTATATTTTTTTTATTATCGACAACGATATTATTACCCTCTGCTATACAGTCAATTGGTATTTGCAAATTTTCTATATCTATATTCATTTGTTTTGGTTTGCTTTCTTTTGCCACTGGTTTTCGTTTATATCTTTATTATTTTCGGGTACACATTCTGCTTCCACCTGAGAGACACCTGTCCTTAATGTATTCTTACTCTTACTTTTCTTTTTCTTTTTTTTTAATAAACATTTACAGTTTTATAATATTACATTGTCTCAGGATAATATAACAAAAAGGTTTTACAGTATAGAATATTTCCAATATAGAAGTTTTTACTGTTTATAATATGTATATTTTTTAATTTTTTATTTTAAATTTTTTTAAATTTTCTTAATATGTTTTGATTCTCAATTTTATATTTTTTTATGTTTTTTTAATTTGTTGAGGAATCCAAAAAAAGAAGCCGTTTATGATTAAAAAAGGATATTTAAAAATTAAAATAAAGCGTTTGGTAAATAAAAGTTTCCAACAAAAATACTACACTCACAGCCCTCCTACGACGAGCACAAAATTAAATTAAATCACAGCCCTCTTACGATACAGCAACATTGACAAGCATAGAATTAAAGTTATTACAAATGCCATAAAAACATTTATATAAATTTAATATTCATCGCTGCAGATAAAAACAATTATTATGGCAGCGATTAATTAATAAGCATAAATAACAATATTGTGGTTGGTAAAATATAGAGAATACGAAACTTTACTAAAGTTTACTAAACATGCATATCTTACTTAAAGCCGTTGTTTTATTTAGCTCATACGTATAGATTTTCCTATTCTCTACTATTCTCTACTTGACAAAAAACGTCTTTAATACAAAAAAGTTGACAGAAATTGGTCTTATCATCAAGCCCCTTAGTCTTCACAGTAAATTAAGACAACAAAATTAAAAACGTAACACTATATAATATACAAACGTTTTTCTAAATACTTAATAAAATAAAAATCAATCGGTCCTAAAGTCCTACTTAAACTTTTTGTTTTTGCATTGGTTAAGAAAAATTTAAAAAAATTAAAAAAAGAATTAGTACAAAGAAACTATATTACTAAAAAGCATGCAAGCAAATACGCATAATCCTGAAGTTTTCCTTTTACACCAGCATATACCTTGTCATAGGTGAATAACTCTTATAAACCATATTTTTTTATGTATATTTTTTATAAAAAAAAACAAAAACGGAAGTATTTATGCAATAACGAGTGGCACAATCTTTTCTAAGATCGTCAAGCTCATAATGACAAACGTAAAACTGTTGGGTAAGTTTATCAGTAGCAATCATTAAAACTTCAGAAAAGCTGAGCGTTACGTTATTCATCAGTAGTTTTTGCTTCAATTTATTCTTAAACTCGTTAAGCGTAGAAGTTGTTTTTAGTTCATTAGTTAAAATTTTATTCCATAATTTCGGCCCTCTAGTAAAAATTGAAAATTCAGTTGCCGCAAAATAACTTTTGGGTTGAATATAACTGTTATTTGAAAATCTGGTTAAATATCTATTCCGATTTATTTTGAATAATGGGTAAAATATTTTAGGAGATATATTTTTATTAATTTTGAACATAAATATAAGGATTTGAAAGACATTTAATTGATAAATATTCATTATATTTGAATAAACAAGTAATGCTTGAAAGTGTGGATAACGGCCCACATTGAACATGATTCCGATTGATTGCATGCTTTTGTTTATTAAATATTTTTTATTTTATTTTTATTTGTACTTATTTTGTTTATGCCAAGCAATATTTGCATAATTAAGATGGCAATGAATGAACGAGAAATATAAAAGCTTTAAGCTGTTTCAATCAAGAAAACAAAATTTATCGGACAAAAATTGTTTTAGGATGTCAAAGAGTTATATACATGTTTAAAATACTTCCATATTTCAACAAAAATAGGACAGAAAGAAAAGATGTGAATGTTGTCCTCAACTTTACCACAAGTTTTGCATATGTTATTTTTAACGATCTGTTGCCTTATGCTTTCGCTAACAGAATGTTGACTGTTCTTTAAAAATAAAAGAGGGTATTTTGTTTTCTGCTGACTGCTTTTTTTTTTTTTTGTTTATTAAAAAATTTTTGTTGATTTTAGGGGATTTGTTAAACTCCTGTTAAATAGGGACAGACAAGACTTGCTTTTGCCTAAGATTTCAATTGTTGTTTTGTAGTAATGAGACGTTTTGTTGTTGCAGGGTTTTGGAAAATTAATTTTTTTATTTTTTTTTTATTTACAAAATGATAAATATTTCCAATTTTTTTTTAAAGATACATTTACTCAGGTTTTGTTTATGATGTTTTACAATATATAGGTTTAACAATGTTCATATATATATATGAACATTGTTATTTATACATACATTGCTATTTTCTATTTAAATTATATTATTTTTTTTTTGTGTGTGTTTTTGATTTTATATTTTTTTGGTGTTTTATGATTTTATATTTTTTTGTATTTTTGGTATTTTATTTTAGAGCCGTTTTGCGGAAAGAAATCGAGAGTTTAGATTAGGTTAAAAAAAGGAGAAATTCTAAGATAGTTTAAAGAAACATTCATAAGGTAAAAGAAGGGCTTATATCAAAACAAATTAAAAAGAATTACAGGACTTTTACATAAACATTACATTACAAACACTATAGATAAAAACTTATGTGTTAAAATAATATTTCATAAAATAAGGGCTGGCAGTGATTTGCTAATCATATATAATAATAATTTTGTTGTATAACAGAAAAAATTGCAAGAGGGAAAGAAATCTTTATTAGACATACAACGAGCCGTTGTTTTATTTTAGCTCATATGTTTAGTTTCAGATTTCCATTCTCTACTTGACAGAAAACATTTTTAATACAAAAATATTCACAGAAAATGTCCGTGGTGTTTCTATAATAATTATAGAACATGATAATTATATTTTAAGGTAATAATATTCCTAACGTTTCTGATTATTACCCTGATCACTGCCATTGGGTCAATTTTTCTGTTACTGAACAAGTGGTGGCAGCTACTGTTCCATATTGCACTCATGATGGTTAATAAAATCGCTCTTTCAATCGAGAAAATCGAATTTATTGGAGAAAAATTGTTTCGGGATGTAAAGGAGTTATATACATGTTTAAAATACTCCCAAATGTCAACAGAAGGAGGACAGTAAGCAAAGATGTGGATGTTGTCCTCGATTTTACCACAAGTTTTGCATTTGTTATTTTTGACGATCTGTTGCCTTGTGCTTTTGGCTAGCAAGGCCGCAGAAGGTAATCTGTTGTGTAAAAAACGAAAGAGGATATTTTGATTCGGTCCGCATGCGTGGGAGGTGAAGTTTTTCTTCCAAATTTGGGTCCACTGCATTGTTGTTTTTGTTGAACCGTTTCAGAAAAGTTCTGCTGGCACGACTGTCTTATTGTTTTTTGCCACTTCTAAGTAAAAAATTTTTGTTGTTTTTAGGGGTAAGTTAAAGGACCCGTTTTTGCCTAATATTTCGATTGTTGTTTTGTAGTACTGAGACGTTTTATCGTCCCAATATTTTGGGAAAATTGTTCTGCTTTAAAAATTTCCAGGTTTTTGATTTTGGTAAAGTTTATAAGTGAACTCGCCAACCAATACTTTGAAAAGTATTAATATTCGTGAGCATTGTCCTCTTCGCATTCTTTCAGTTGAAAGAGTGATTTAAGACGAAGTGCAAGACTTTGCTCCTTCGGTGATAAAGTTCCAATAAAACTCCCACTTTTGACGGGTAAAAAAAGTGTCTATTTCTTGACCGGATTGAAATTGGTCTTTTGCCACAGATTTTCGAAAATGGCTCTGTGCAGACGTTCTGTTACCCGTTCGGGAACGGGCAGTACGTTTGCAAGAAACCACAGTTTTGACATTTCAAACGCATTTATCAACATAGTCTTTGCCCTAAGTGACAAAGTACGTAGTCCCAGAAACTTGATTTTTATATTTTGTTACTAGCCAGTTGAAATCAGTAGTATAACTTAGTCTGGTGTAAAAAGTTACACCCTACATTTTCAAACCGGTGTTATTGTTCCACTCTATGTTATCCAATTCTGGGTACAATTTAGGATCAAAATCCCCAAGAGCAAGATCCTTAGTTTTTGAGGCATTGATCACTGAACCTGCTTTTTCAAACAGTTTTACATTTTCAAAAAATTGGTGGACAGATTTTAGGTCCCTGGCAAAAAAAGTTCGAATCGTCTGCGTACTGCTGCATTTTAAGGTGTTCCTGGTAGTGAGAAACTCTCTGTTCTGCTATCTGCTCTAACCGCCAAAGCAAGAGCTTCGGCAACAAAAACATACAGCAGAAGAGAGGGTCACCTTGTCTGACTCCTTTTTCCGTAGAAAAGAAGACCGACAAAAAACCGCAGTTCAGAACAGATGCCGAAACTTCTGAATACAGAGTGTTAACAAAAGATACAAAAATTTCTCCGAGATTGAATTTCGGAGAATTTGCAGTTGAAACGCACAATCGACTTTGTCAAACGCCTTTTCTTGGTCTATAGATAAAATGAAACTTGGTAGATTTTTAAATCCTACGTAATCTATAAGATCACGGACTAAATGTAAATTTGAGAGTATTATTCTGCCTGGGATTCCGCAAGTTTGATTTGGTTCCACAATTTTCCCCATTACATTTGCAAGTCTTAGGGCCAGCGCTTTTGTGATTATTTTGTAATCAGCGCCGATTAAGGATATGGGCCTCCAGTTTTTGCATTCGGTAAGATCTCCATGTTTGGGAATCAGTGAAATAATTGATTTTTTCATAGAGTGGCTGGTTTTTTTCTCTTCAAAAAGTATTTCGTAGGCAAGTTCTTCAAAATCTTTTTCTAAAGTTTGTCAAAAGGTTTTATGAAATTTAGCTGGATGTCCGTCATAGCCCGGAGATTTTCCGTTTTTAAATTTAAAAAGGGCTTCTTTTAATTCCACACCGGTTCGACGGGTATTTAAAAATTGATATTTATCATCATTAAAACGTTTAGTAATGTGTGACAAGACATAATTTTGGCTGTCTCTGCATAAACTAGTTTCGGTGTAAATGTTTTTATAATATGAAACCAGGGAGTTTAGTATTTCACCAGGTTCACTCGTTAATGTGCCGTCATCCTTGCAAATTTCGGTAATTGACTTGTTCCGCTGTTGAACTTTTTCCAAATTATACAAAAATATGGAAGGTTTTTCTCCTTCTTCGATTAGTTTTTGTTTCGTGCGAATAAACGCTCCGGAAAACTGGAGCAAGAAAAGAGCATTGCGTTTTCGAATTCGGGTTAGCGTTTTGTCGCTCCCGTTGGATTTCGTTTTCAATCCTTTTGACTTTTTTTTTTGTTTATTGCACTTTCCTGTATCGAAATGTGTCGTAATTCAGCCCTAACAAAAAGTTTGCAGTTGTCCCACCATTTTAAAATTGACGTATAGGACCGTTTTTTAGTTTGCCAATTTTGAATTAGGAGTTCAGTTTTCTGCCTATGCACCACTATTTCCAAAAGGAAGCAATTTAATTTCCAGTATCCTATTTTTACTAAAATTGACAGTTGTTGTCACGAACTCGTGGTCGGAAAAAGTGTTTCTGAGAAATTTGGTATATGTTGTTTTTTTGGCGACTTTATTGGGGCGGTAGATTCTGTCGAGTCTACATTTAATCATCTGATTGCGCCATGTGAATTCTCTTTTGTTGGGAAACTTGTAACAATTTTTATTTTGACGTTTAATATTCTCCCGTTATTGTCCCTTTTTAGTTCAAAAGAAACATTTGATTTAGAGAGAACTGCCTCCCCACAACAGTTACGACTCGGACCAGAGTTCCAAATAGAGTTCCAGTCCATTCGTCACCCCACTGTTTAAAAGTGGACGGTCCGGATTTTGTTTCCTGAAGGATAAGATCGAAGGTGGACTTTTTAAGAAACCCAAAAAAATTATCGCGTTTGACTTGGTCGTTTAGACCGTTTATGTTGCACGTTAAAATATTAATAGCCATGATGAAGAGGATCAGGTTTCCTAAATTGAAAACTCGTGTACCTTAAACATGAATATAATAATTTTACAACCTGATATAAAAAGAACAAACATATAAACCTTAACCTTAAAGCACGAGTTTTTGATTGAACTGACGTAATACGAACAGATAGACGCACCGGACCATAACATTTTACACAAAAGCGCAATCTACAACAATTACAGATTACCACAGCTTACGCACTTAGAAAACGTGACACGCATAATTAATGAGAAGTTACAAAATAGAACGGAAAAACTCGAAAAAAGATTTTTTGTAGAAAGGAAAAAAAAAAGTAAAAGTTTAGAACAAAAAAATCCGAAATAAAAGTCTGATTTGAGAAAGTTAAAAAAAAAGGAAAATGAAAAGAAAAAATAAGAAAGAGTAATAATCTAACGATTTCTTTTCCGCACCAGTTTGGCTATCGTATTGTTCGTCTATTATTAGCGAATCAGTTTCGTCATCATAAAACATTCCCTCATTTTCTTCTGAAAAACAAACTTCCTCTAAAGGCATGGCTACTTTTAAATCCGTAGTGATTATTAGTTTTTAGGGGGCACCGCATTCCAACTGCCCTAAACATTTTCTCGTTGGTTGGGTGGATCGTGCCTTTTCGATTTTTAGAATATTTTCTTTCTCGTTGATGCTTTCTTTTCCAGAATTAGTGTCAACATTGATCTCGACACTTGTTAACTTCAGTTTCAACAATTTCGTTGTTGATCTGCGGTGCAGTAGGTTGTGATGAATTGGAAAGTTGTGATGAATTGGAGCTTGGTTTGTTAATTTTGGGTTGGGTTCGGCCTGGCCAGAATGTTTATATCGTAAGTTAAGACCGTTGTGATAACGGGGTAACGGTTTCAGAGTGGGGTTGTGCCAGTTCTTGATAATTGCTATCACGTTACCAGTGAAAATATCTTCTCCGTGGGTCTTGCATTCCTGTAGATAGAAGGAATCAAACTAGCCTCATCCTGCAGCTAGGTGTTTGCCAAGCAGAATAATAGCGCTTTGGCAGCCATTCCTAAGGGTACCTATTGGAATGTTTTAAACCAGGACGTGGACCTTTCGTACATATTTTTGCTGAAATTTTAAAACTATGCCTTTAATTTCTGTTTCTGTTTCCAGAAAAGATGTCAATGAGGAGTTGTTTGTAACTGCGAAATCGAAAAGCTTGTTGGAGTAGTGCCTTATGACTCCCTAAACATTACTTAGTAACTTCTTTTCCGCCAAGCTAGAAAATAAAATCATTAACAGATCAGTTCAGATCACCATACCGACAAACAAGCATGTTGGAATTGTCGATCTCGGACTTGAAAATACCGATTTTAGCCAAAAATTCCACTCCATCGAAATAGTCGTAACAAAAACAATCTTTAAAACAAAAACAATAAACAGCTAGAAACCACAAAGAAGACTAAAAAGTTTCAGTATGTGTTTTTTTTTTTAATTTTTTTTTTTTTTTTTACAAAAGTTTTTACTATCTCTGCATAATAAATACGCATATATTATTTACAATAAGTTTAAAAATCGTTCAACTTTATATATTCTTTCATCTATAAATATTTTTATGATTAAAACACTTTTATATTATAAGAAAGCAAAAGAAAAAAAGCAAGATTTTTTACATTAAATTAACTTCGATCTTTTTAAAAATATTCTTCAGTTTATATGCCAATATATAAAAAATAAAGTCGTGTTTTATATATATATATATTTTTTATTGTTTGTTTTTTGTATTTATATTTTTTTGTATTTTTAATTTTATATTTTTTTGTGTTTTCGTGTTATTGTTTTTTTGAGCCTTTGTGCGGAAAGAAATCGAGAATATGGAAAAAGTTTGAAAATGAAGTTGATAAAGATTAATTAATTATATTTAGTAAAGAAATATTTTATTAATTAAAACTAAAAAAATACAGGACTTTCACACAAAACATCACGTTACGAAATCTACAGAGAAAGTATGCAAATAATAAAATATATATCATAAACTAAGGGCTGGCAGTGATTGTCTAATCATATATAACAATATTTTTGTTGTAAAAAGAAAAATATGTTTGAAGGAAACGGGAACACATAACTAAACATTTAGTTCTTTCTACGAGCCAGTGAATTAGTTTAGCTCATATGTTTAGTTTCAGTATCCCGTTCTCTATTTGACAAAAAACGTTTTTAATACAAAAAAGTTGACAGAAAATGTCCGTGGTATTTCTACGGACAAGATAATTATATTTTAAAGTATTATTCTAAAGTATTATTTTAAAGTATATATTATATATAAGTAATATTCCTGATGTTTCTGCTAATTATACTGATTACTGCCGTTGGGTCCATATTTAAATTGTTAAACATATGGTGGCATCTGCTGTTCCATATTTCACTCATAATGGTTTAAGTGACTGTCAACAGCAGCTGCGATGGAGGGTTCTTCTCCAATAAATTTGCAGTCTCAATCAAGAATATCGAATTTATTGGAGAAAAGTTGTTTTGGGATGTCAAGGAGTTATATACATGTTTAAAGTATTCCCATATTGTAACAGAAGGAGACAGTAGGCAAAGATGTGCAGATTGTCCTCAATTTTTCCGCAAGTTTTACATTTATTGTTTTTAACGATCAGTTGCCGTGTGCTTTTGCCATCAAGGCAGCAGAAGGTAAGCTGTTGTGAAGAAATCGGAAGAGGATGTTTTGCGTCGGGAGGTGAAATTTCTTTTCCAAATTTGGGTCCACGGCATTGTTGTTTTTGTTGAACTGTTCCAGAAAAGTTCTGCAGGCACGACTGTCTTTTTGTTTTTTGCCACATCTAAGTAAAAAATTTTCGTTGATTTTAGGGGGATGTTAAAGAGTTACCCGTATTTATTTAAGATTTCAAATGTAGTTTTGTAGTATTATGATATTTTGTTGTCCCAGTGTTTTGGAAACGTGTTTAGCCTTAAAAAATCCAGTTTAGCTTAGTAAATTATTTTTTTCCGTTGTTGTTGTTTGCATCTCATTGTTTTTTTTGATACTGTGGTTTATCCTCCTCCGGCTAATTGCCATATAGAGGCCACATTACCAAGGACCGCAAAGACAAATTCGGCTCCAAACGGAGCGTCATAACCCGCTCTGCGGACCAAGAGTAAAGTGATTTTGGGAAGATCGAAGATATGTTAAAGTGGAAGATAGAAGTAGTAGATTTAGAAAGATAGCATTGAGACAGCGGCCAGGATTGCACGCGGTGTTAGAAGGTGCAATTAAAATTTGTTCGCGAATCAATTTTTAATTAATACGGGACAGTCAATGTTTTTTGTGTGTTTTTGTAGTGAAAACGAGCTGAACGTTGAAGTAAGTGTAAGGGTATAAATTATAAAGGTAGATGATATTGCTTGTGAGCTCGATTTAAAAAGTATTTTTGTCTATATTTTGCCCAATACGTTAATGGTGAATTTCCATTAAATTTCGTAATTTCCGTTAATTTTCGGTCAAATAAAAACCATTCCCACCCACAAAAACACACAAAATTACATAATGTTAAGTAATATAAAGATTTATCTTAACCAGTTCTTTACTTTTTTCAACTTTTAAGTTTAATTTTTCTTCCACTTTTGAGTAAATTAACCGCCAAAATGTTTATAATAAAGTATTGATAACTTTTACAACGGAATTTTTGTCGTTTATTTTTTATTACTAATAATTGCTACATATATACAAACATACATACAATATAAAGATACAATGATAGCACGAATTATCCGTTGAACCATGCTTAAAACATTTTACAAAAAGACTTACTTACTTACTAATTAAGAATAATTTATTATTTACTGAAGCTCAATGAGGTACTTAGAAATAAAAAGCAGCGTAAAATTGTTTACATGGTTAATAAAACTCGAACGAATAAAAGTAAACTAAAGGATTTTTTGAAAAGGGGTTTTTAACGTTTACGCTTTGAGAACAATGCATGGCTTCTAGCATTTCGAAAGGAGTAATAACATTACCATCACGTGTAAAATGAGGGACCCTATCAGTTGTGTAATTTATAAATGATCTCGATTTATTGCTGATTGCTGTTGTTACACATTATATAACTCTATATTTAAAATGTATCGTACTCTATTTCTCCTCGAGAACAAAAAATAGAATGTAACTTACTCTATATTTATACTCTATATTTATAATGTATTGTACCGTCACGTGATCCATATCAGTTGTGTAATTTATAAATGATGTCCAACCATCCTCGAGAACAAAAAATAGAATAGTACATCATGCGGCTTTACGACTTAATAGAAATCTAATGGTAAAGCTAAAAAATCTGGCTTGTTGTATTGGCTTGTACCGCTAAAATTATAATAATTACTCACACAGATGATAAATGAAACAGTTAGTCTAGTTAAAGTGACCTTTGCCATCAGATTTAATTAAAAAAAAGTTGAATTTAGTAGTCGGATAAGACGAATACACATTTCCCACTTACTTTTCTTAATTACCTCCTGTACATCACTGAACTAGTATAGCTATTACATCACCACTTTTTCTAATATCTATCCATAGTATTATCTATTGATAATATCATTTATTCTATAAGGCATTTACCGGTTAGGTAATGACGTACTAAATGGTTTTTACTATTTGTCTCCATTTTTTGTCATTGGTTTTTGAATTTTTGCAAGCTTTGTTTTTTTCTGGATGGTAGATATGGAATATATATGGATCGTAGATATAAAATATATGGAAGCCGTAGTCGTAATTACTTTGACTAGGGCTTGAAAGCTAGTGAAATTCGTTTATTTAATCTTTACTATTGTATTCTTTATGGATTGTTATCTTGTAAGAAATAAGCAATTTTAAAACACCTTTCTCGGTCGTTTAACATCATTTTTTTTTATTTTGGGGTATGGTTTTAAACGAGTTGAACGCATGTTTTCTTTATCGTGAGTTTTTGTTAATAATTTTCCTATTTGTTATTGGGTTAGTGTTTGGAGTTTTGAAAAGGGATAGAAAATCGAAAAAAAAAAAGGAAACTTATAAAAGGTAAGTATAACTTATAAAAGGTAAATATAACTTATAAAAGGTAAATACTTATAAAGCTTACAAAGGTTAAAAAAGATAACTTATAAAAAGTTTTTTCTTTGTTAGAAACACGAAGTGGTTGTTATACAGATAGAATTAGGGCCTATTGGGAGCGGCAACCGCACGATGGTGCACGAAAACAGTTTAAATGTTTCATACTAAGACTTTTTAATTATTTTATTTGCATTTTTCGTAAAAAAAGAGGTTGTAATAAACGTTATAGGAATTGAGGCCCCACAAGTAAAACATTATTAGTAATACTTGATTTTTTTTTTTTTTTATATATATCTATGTTTGTGGGTTGGTTGTTTGTTTGCTGTTTGTTTGTTGTTGTTGTGGTGGTGGTGGTAGTTGTGGCATTTCACGGATGCGAAGGAAGGCAAATGTATCGGAGATATGGCGGCAGTGGAGGTTTGCGCTTTCGGAGTGGAAGTGTAGAAATGCAGGTTTACGTTTTCGTAGTGTGTTGCCCATTTGGCCACGCGGCACTCATGCTCTCGCAGGTACTCCACTATGTCCTGTACGGATTCTGAGGGAGCTACAGTTTTGGTGCTGGTTCGGAGGATGCAGCGGTCCATACTAATGTTGATTATTTGATAGATGTTGCCTAAGCAATACATAGGGTCGGTACATAACAAACTTGGTGGTTTCCATCTGATGCTGTCGAATGAGTCATGGAAGCGGTGATAATGTTGCTAAAGGGAAAGATATTATGGATATAGGTATATTATGGTATTTTTGTATTTATGGTATGTATAATATTATATGGTATTAATATATATATATATATATATATATATATATATATATATATATATATATATATATATATATATATATATATATATATATATATATATATATATATATATATATATATATATAATATCTTAATACTAATACGCTAATGAAAAGTGAGCATAGTTACGCCTAATGTTCGTGTTGTTAATGACGGTTCTGTATTCTGTATAATACACCCTTTCTTTAAGTAGTTACTAGACTTTGGAATGCGCGGTTATATATTCCATGCGGTCTTTCGTGTAAGGTCAGCAAGCAAATATATAAGCTGATATATTATTAGTTTCAAAAAGAAATCTTGTTGTTCATTACTTAAAATAGAAAATTTAAATAATCGTTTGTTTGTTGTTGGTTGTTTTTATTTTTCTACTTTTTATAGCCTGTTTTCATTTTTTAGAAGTAGTTAGAAATAAAATGTCTGGTAAAATAGTTTTTTTAGTACTATCTAAACATGAATACTGTCACTTATCTAATCTTCTAAATATGAATACTGTAATTTAATAGTGTTAGTTTTGTTTCACTTTCTTTATTAATAAGGAACTTTTTAGGCTTTTCTAAAAGCGTTTCTTTACTCCACGCGGTCTTTCAAGCAAGGTCTTCCAGCCGATTAGAGCTGATAAATTTTTAGTTTCAAGAAGAACAGATGTTGTTCATTGTTTAAAAACTAAAATTTGTTTGTTGTTTTTATTTTTCTGTTTTTTTTTTAGAAGTTAAAACTAAAATGACTAGTAAAAAATTTTTTTTTAGTACAATGTTTCTTTTTTCGTAAAGTGTTTCAGTTTTGTCTTCAGTCTTTTTAGATCAATCTAAGCAAGTATTGTTTCATTTTTTAGAGCAGTTAAAAGGAGCTGAAGGCCTTTTTAGTAAGTATATAATGTATAGTAGTTTATTTATAGTTTATAATAGTAATATAGTTATATTAGTTTATTTATAGTTTATATTAGTTTATATAGTATATAGTAATTTATTTATAGTTTATATTAGTTCAAGTTTATTTATCGTTTATATTCGTAAGTTTATTTATAGATTAATGAGAATACAAATTTTTTTTAGACAGGCTAGCTGACAGCGACTTAAGTAAGTTTTATCGTTTAGATTTTATTTGAGTACAAATGTAGCATTAGCAATTTTATTGTATATAATTTTAACTCAATTTTTATTTTTAGACAGACATATTTTTTTGTAAGTTTTTTGAAGCATAATTTACATTCGTTAATATGTGATACATAATGACGCAAATAAAGCAAAACAAAAATTTGATATTTTGTCCCTTAATTTTAGAGCTTCAGTTTGTTTTACTCTTTTCGAATATTTTAAATAAATTTCAGTTAAAGTTTTAACTATATCTAAAAAGCGTAACTTTATAGCTAATAAAGAATTACTTCTTGAAGACCATCCTGTTGGGTTTAATTTTTAATGTTACTTCCGACTCCCCACTAAAATTTGATAGCAAATCCCATCTTTTAATACTGTTGCCAAAAAAGGAGTAAATTTCTTGTAAAATTATAAAAAATTTGTTTACTTCTCTACAACCAGAACCAGCATCATTTATAACCAGGTTTAAATTGTGACTCGCACAATCAACATATTGTGCAGATGGCTGAATATTATTTATTTTTTTCTGAACTTCGTTATAAATGCCGCTCATTACATTAGCTCCGTCATATCCTTGACCACGGCAATTTTTTAAATCTATTCCTTTATTTTCAAGCAATAATAACAATTGATTAGTTAAACCTACTGCCGAATGATCCTTTATTTCATAAAAACCCAAAAATGTTTCTTTAATCTCTAATTGACAAGGTTAAGTGTCCTGTTCGCGAATTATGTGAACGTATCGAAAAATTAAACTTAATTGTTCTTTTCTAGATACATCTTGAGTTGTGTCAACTATGTTAGAAAAAAAGGCAGATTCATTTATTTCGAATAATAATGTTTTTCCTAAATTTTTGCTTAAACATTGAATCACTTCATTTTGGATAGCTGGACTAAGATATTTTATGGTGCCTCTAGACTTATTGAGTACTTGTTCCATTGTATTGTCGTACTTTGACAGCAAATAAACATGAGACAAAAAACTGCCATTGTAAATTTCATCTGCCAACACTTCACTATGACCTCTAAATGCAAGTGAGATTTTTGTTACCATTAAAGTGATGTTAAATAACCTTTCCAAAACCATCTTCCAAAATGAAGCTTTATGACGAATTATTGTCTCTGTATCCTCATTAAGTGTCCTGTTTTGTTTCCAATGATCGTATACTTGACATGCTTGAATATGTTTTAGGCTATTAGCATTACTTTTTATTCTTTTACTTAGCCCTTTCCAGTCTCGAACTTACGTACGCCATTGGTTATTTTTATCATTTGAAAATAACCAACATGGTTCACAATATGCTGAGTCCAGAATTTTGGAATAACAGAGCCAAAATCGCTGTGTTCGACCAAATTTATATGCACAATAATAAAAATAATTTGTGGGAAAATGTCTAAAATTTTGTGAAGGATCTTTTTTAAATGGTCCTTGTGGTTTGCATCTTTCAGAGGAAATAATAAATCTTTTGATAGAATTCCAATTAAAAATTACTAAATGAGGAACACCAAATTGCAAGAGAAAACGAAAAGTTTAGAGAAATTCTTAAAGAAATTAAGCAAATTTATTTATAGTTTAGTAAAAGATTTTACTTTAAAATATCCCATATCTGTTGTTAATGTATTTAATTCCTGAAATATATTCGGTTTTGGATCTGTTTCTTCAACTTGCATTGCAGTGGTAAGATTGTTAGGATTTGCGAAAATATATGCATTACTTTTATAACGAGATTCATTATGATCTTTCGAAATTTCCTTGTGTTCTAAGATAATTGAAACAGATAACATTTCTTCTTGTTGAGTTGCTTGAGAAGTACTAGTAACGACATTGATATTTCTATCTGTAACTTCTTCACTAGGTTTCTGTTCTACTGATGAAAAAAATAAGGATACCTTTTTATTGTTTTTACGTAATCTATCATCAGCCTCCTTTTTTAATTTCCTTTTTCTGGCTCCACCCATATAAGTTCTTTTTGAGTCCATGCTATTGTAAGAAAAATGTTTTATTAGAAAAATTATATGTATTAACCCTATAGATATAAATATATGAGGCGAAATATTTTTGAATAAATAATAAACTTAATTTGTATTTATTCTTTAGTTCGTATCTTGAGTCCGACCTTTTAATTTTATATCAAATACGGACACAATTTGTGTTTCTTTGTTAATTCGTACTATCCTCGTACTATAGCAAAACTTAGTGCGTACTCAACACAAAAATATGGTTCTACCTGTATCGCGTTTATATACACTTTTTATTTAAAAATTCAAGATCTCAGTAATTAATTTATATAGGATATTTTAAATCGCTAGAATAAAATTGCAAGATTTTTTTAACAAGTTAAAAAATATTACCAATATTATAAATATAACTAATTTATTACCTTTTAGCTAATATTTTGATAACTCAACTTATTGTAATGAAAATTATAATTATATGACTTTTTTACTGCTTTGCATGAATGCATATAAATAAAAAAGCACTTACCTTCTAAATGTAATTATATTTAATAATTTATACTTAATTTAAAATCACCTGACTTTATTGACAAATACTAAAGTACTAAATTATATCAGCGGTATTTCTATAATAGACAACGTTACTATTCGCTAATGTTTACTAACATTTAATAGAAATTCTATAATGGATTTGCTATTAAAGTTAAATTCTGAAATAGAATTTCTATTGAAATTTAATTCTCCGATAAAACTTTTATTGAAACTAAATCTATTGTAGAATTTCTATTGAAATTAAATTCTATAATAGAATTTCTATTGAAATTAAATTCTTTGATAGAGTTCCTATTGTTGAAAAATGATCTGTTTTTCATTTAAGAATACGTGAAAAATCTTCGCGGGGCCCTCTGAGCTCCGGGGCCCTTCCGCCTTGCGGGGCTGTGCTCCCCCTAGTTACGCCACTGAGTGGTTTTATTGTTTAGACACAGAATTGAAGACTGAAATAAGTGTTTTTGCTATGTCAGTGTTTTTGCTATTAGATAATTGTTCATAGGTTCAATCAGTGTTTTTGCTATTAGATAATTGTTAATAGGAATTTGTTTTGTTTGTAATGTAACTGGAATTTTAAAACTTCAAGTACTTAAGCTTTATCTTCTTTTTTCTTTCAGGAGAGTTGGAAAAAAAACTAAGTATACAGGGGCGGATCTAGGGGGTATCCTGTGTTGCCCAGGATTCACCCATAATATTCTAAGAAGTTATAAAAAATTCCGATTCACGGAACCGAAAGAACCCTTTTAATAAATCGTTATTGGAATGTATTTATTTTGGTTGCCGTAATTAAGGCCAAAAAAATCCCTATTGTTTTAGGATTCATTTGACCCGAATTTCCGGTAGACAACAAAAAAAAGTTGCAGGAACGTTTGATCAAAAGAGTTCTCTCGGTTCCGTTGATATATAGAAATAAATCCTTAATTATTCCAATAACGCCTTAATTATTCGTATAAACTTTATTCGAATAATTAAAGCTTTAAAAAAAAGCTATAAGTATTCGAATAAATTGAAGTTTTATCAAAAATTAGTTTAAAGTAATTTTTAATACAAATTTTATTTTTGTTTGCAATTATGGATTTGTTGCTATCCAATGCCATTAAAGCCAAGCATTTGCCTAATATTACGACTTACAAAGTTAAGCTTCGTAATAATCTCAAAGATTTAAATTCAAAGTTTCCTGTTGTAAACAAAGATCTTCTTTCTTTAAGAAATTCTGAACTGGAAGATTTTATTCCCGTGCAAAAAGAAAATGAAGACTATAAATAAAGTATGAGTTTAAACGCGTTTTTTTATGTTTTATTTTGTTTATAAAACAATAATTCTTAACAAATAACCTTTAGTTAAATATGTTTTTTTTAGTTATATTTAGTTTATATATGATATGACTTTACAGGTCAATGGAAAATGGTAACTGTCTTTACAACTCTGCTGCTTTATTAATAAATTCATCAGATAAACACATGAAAATCTTCGACTATTAACTTCTGTTGAGTTGTTTGAGAAAGCAACCTTTTATTCAAGATACCCAATAATCTTAAACCAAGTGGAATCTAAAAGTTTTTCTTCACTCTCTAGTGTTTTTATGGCATGTGTTTCATTTGAGTCTTCTGATTCTTTTACAGAATTAAATGATATAAATATTTCTGAACTTATAAAAAAAGAAGCCTATAACAATTGCAGAAACAATAAATTTGCTTCTTTTCTTTGTTTAATTGCATTATTTACAGTGTTAAATAAGCAAATTCGTTCTGTTTATCCTGAATTTGGACTTTAAAAATATAAAAAGTTATTTAATGTGAGTATATACCCCCGTGGTGATCATAAAACAAATAAAGAAATTCTGAGTATTTTATGGTGTAACACTGATTGTCGCTCTATTTCCAAGGATAAAGATATGTGGTCACCAAATCATTTTGTCCCTATTGTGAAAAGAGAAGTTTTATGCTTAAAGAAATTTGTCAAAAGTGATTTAAAAAGAGGATCGTGTTCAGTTTTGCCAAGTGTTCTATCGCATTCTTCTGTTACCACTAAGGTTCTTAATTTATCTTGTCAACCTCCTAAAAATCCATTTTCTAATAAAAAATCATTAGTTCAATCTCACATAAAGTTTTGCATAGATAATGAAACTAAAATTGTAGATGTAAATATTGATATTACTCCTAATCCAATCTTAGTTAATTCTATTCCTTGTACATCAGATCAGCCTTCAAGCCTTCCTTTTAATGATATTTCTACTTACTATGAGCGCGGTAGACATCTATCTGCTGGCAAAGATGATTCAATTTTATTAGATCTAGTTAATAAAATATTTATTCCTAACTTGTCTTTTGTTTTTCCTGTTTCTGGTGAAAAAAAAAACGATCATTTTTATATAAATGGCTTCTTGAATATTCCTGGTTAGCTTACTCACAGATTGAAGATGGAGCATACTGCCTTCCATGTACACTGTTGGGTAGCAGAATTCCAAACAATACCACAATAATCAACTTTATTCAAAAACCTTTTAAAATATGGGGTAATGCAACTCGTGCTTATATGGATCACAATAATAATTGTTGACTTCATCAAATGTCAATGCATTGTCTTAACATGCTGCAATCTAGATCTAATTCAAAAAAAAATCTGATTGAAGTTGATATTGATAATCTAAGAAAAAAACTTATTATAAGTAATCGAAATAAATTAATTTCAATTATAAAGACAATTATTTTTCTTGGCCGCAACGATATTGCTTTTCAAGGTCATCGTGATGACAGTAAGTATCATCCACAGATTTGAGAATCATGTAAAGACAACATTGGTATAGGTAACTTTTTAGAGCTTTTAAATTTTTGTATTGAAGCAGGTGATAAAGTTCTTGAGCACCATATTCGTTCTGCTCCTAAAAATGCAGCTTATATATCTAAAACTGCACAAAACGAACTTATTGAATGCTGTGGAAAAACAATCGAAGAAGTTCTAATTAAGAAAATTAAAAAGTCAGATTATTTTTCTATCTTGTGTGATGGAGCCTCTGATTGTTCTAATGTTGAACAGCTATCTCTAGTTATAAGATACATTGACTGTGATAATGTTATTTGTGAAGACTTTCTGCGGTTTATTGAATGTAAATCTGGTACAACTGGTCTTAGTCTTGCGCAAAACATAATTTCTGCAATTGATAATCTTGGTCTTGATATCCAAAAATGTAGAGGTCAAGGATATGATGGTGCTGGGGCAATGTCTGGTAAATTAAAAGGTATTTCATCTAGAGTTAAACTTATCAATTCAAAGGCTATTTTTGTTCACTGTGCATGCCATAAACTTAATTTAGTTATTAGTAAATCATGCAATGTTCAGAGTGTTAGAAATGCTCTTGATCAAATCAAAGATATATCATATTTTTTTAACTTATCACCTAAACGTGCTAGCTGTCTCAATAAATTCATTTTTCTTGGTCAAGCAAAATTAATTGATACATGTCGAACTAGATGGGTTCAGAAACTTAAAGGTCTGGATGTTTTTTTTGATAACTACATATCCCTTTTTCATTCAATGGAAGAAATGGCATACAATGAAGGTAAGAGTTATAATATTGATACTTCTTCAAAAGCATCAGGTTTTTTAAATCTTATGACAAATTTTTCTTTTATTGTGAGCTTAGTTTTAACAAAACAAATAATGGACTATTTCTACGCCATCACTGTTGTTCTCCAAACTAAAGCATTTGATATATCACAACAGTGTAATGAAATAAATTGTTTAAAAACTCAAATTTTAGATTTAAAAAAAAATATTGACGTCTATCATAACGAATGGTACTTAATTGCTCTTGACCTAGCTAAGACTCTTGATGTTTCAGAAGTTAAGCCAAGGCTCTGTGACAGACAAGTTTATAGAGATAATTATCCCTCTGACACAGTTTCAGATTATTTCAAATATTCCATCACATCTCCTCTTCTAGATCATTTAATTAATGAATTAGAAGATAGATTTGATGAAGGTGAGATGATTGTTTACAAAGGTTTATCTGGTATTCCTGCAACTGTTGTAAAAAAAAATAAAGAAAAATGTTTTTGGAAATCAGATTTTATGGAATTTTTGCATTTTTATATATCGGATATGCCTCATCCTACATCAATTCATGCTGAATTAAATTTGTGGGAAACATTTTGGAACAATCAATCTGTGATCCCATCCACTATTTCAGAGACTTTAAAGTCTATTGATATGAGGGGTTTCCCAAACATTAGGGAAGGTTTTTTAATAATAGGAACAATTCCAATTACTACATGTGAATGCGAGAGGAGCATTTCTGTTATATGCAGACTGAAAACTTATATGCGAAGCCGCATGACAGAGTCAAGATTTAATTCTTTAGCTCTGATGTCTATTCATCAAGAAATAATTCCTGATGTAGAAAGAGTTTTAAATATTTTTTCTGTTTTAGGGGAACGACGCTTAGAGTTGGTTTTTACCTAATATTAATTTATTAATTTATTTTTTGTTTATTGAATATATTCGTGTATTTTATTTTATATTTAAGTTTACCTTATATTTAGTGAAAATTAGAAAAGCAACATAAAAAATTAAAAATAAAACCCTATTAAAAAAATTTGGCCTAATTGCCTATCAAGAAAAGGAAAGAATCCAGAAATGGAGGGCTAACCTAAGGCAACAATACAAATACTTTACACTAACTGCCTATCAAGAAAAGCAAAGAATCCAGAAATGGATGGCTAACCTAAGGCAACTATATTAATACTTTACATTAACTGCCTATCAAGAAAAGTAAAGAATCCAGAAATGGAGGGCTAACCTTAGGCCACATGACAGTTTACAGATGGAGTGCAAAGTCCTATGGCTTACCTTCTCGTTGGTGCACTTCGTTAAATAGGTTAGACAAGTAAAAAATGTCTAATTTATGAACAGAATAGCCAAGGCAATATTTTTATTAGTTTTGTTTTATAAGGGTAATTGAGAACAATGCCAAGTAAGTAATAATAAAGTACTGATGCCGCTTTGATGACGAATTATAGTCGGCGATATTTTTTTGCAACCTTACACCCCCTTCCCTCGCAAGCCCGAGGGAGCGTGTTTACAAAAAAATATCGCCGACTATATTTTGGCAATTCGAAAAAAAACAGGCAACACCCACAAAAAGTCCTGCATCCGCCCCTGGTATAAATTATGTGTTTAGTATAGTTAAATAAATAAAGCATTTATATCTGTACACTCAGTAGTCCAAGTCAGTTGTCACATTTTAGAAATTGTCCAGGAGAGAGTAAATAGTAAAATAATTAGTCTTCATTGGCTTTTTTATTCTTGATGGTTAAATTTATGTTTTATTTAGTTTGTCTTATTTAATTTGTCTTGAGGCACAAGAAATATAATTTTGACAAAAATAAAAAGTTAAATAAAAAAAGTGAAAAGTCATTTCTGAACTACAGACGTTTTTCCTTTGAACATTGTGGGGACACCAGACCCTTTATATTGACCAAACTTTGTTTCACATTGTTGCAGGAAAACAGTCTTTATACCTATGTAGATACTGAAAAACTAAAAAGGTCTCATACATGACTCATTTTCACAAAAAACTGGATAACCGACCTTTGTCTTCTGAGGTACAGATATTAAAATTTAAAGTTTATTTTAGTTTTTTGGTTTAGTTTATAGTTAATTTTAGTTTAGTTTTTATTAGTTTTAGCTTCAGTTATCTTTTTTCTTACTTTAGACAACTTCATTGAAGAAATGAGGGGAATAGGTTAAAAAAATTATAGTTATATATTTATTTATATGTAAATATTATTCTATCAATTATTCTGAGGTATATTTTTTGTCTTTAGTGTCTGGTAGAAGCATAACTGAAAGAGCTGTGTTTTAAATTTTATATATTTTTTACGGAGAAATATGTGCAATAGGTGAAAGGATTATTTAATATAAATATGACATTTTTAAACTGTTTGCATTTTACTCGTATTTTTATTAAAATTAAATTTCTCACAAGTTTAACTCTTTTTAATTTACTTTTTTTTAATTTATTTTTAGCATCCTCTTCATCCTTTGAAAATGGTGAGGTTATGCTTTATATTTTGATTTAAAAAAATTGTAAAGATTTTTAAATTTTGTTATATCCTTCTATTTGTAATTTTAGAGTCGTTAACATTTGAGGAATACCAAAGATATCGCTCCCAACACCCAGGGCCTCTCTCGGAGAGGTTCTTCAATAAGTGGCAAAGTAATGGCGATATGGATGAGCCATCCTTCAAATGGAGGGCTCATCCATACCGGGGTGTTGGGAGACACCGAAGAAAAAACAGCAACCAAAAGGTTGTAAATGTCTTCTATCTGTGAAGATATTTATAACTTTTTTGTTGCCGTTTTTTCTTCGGTGACTTATTTTTATTTTTTTTATTTTTGTAATTTTTTTTTTTAATTTGTAATTTTTTATAATATACAGTTGTATACTTGGTTTGTTTTTGTCTTTTTTAATTGAAATTTTATTTGTTTTTCACCAATTAAACTTAAATATAGTTAAATTGATTCACTACCCAATCATCATAATATGATGGTACATTCTGATTGTTAAAAGTAATTAATTGTAGTTTATTTTATTGAAAACACTGCTTTTAAAATTTACTCTAAGCCAAGACTAGTTAGGTATATAAATGCAATTTATTTATATCTATTTGATTTTTTATCTTTAATGTTTTTAGTTTGGCTCCTTAAAGCATTTGTTTTTTCGCTTTTTAATTAAAATATTTTAAATCTATTGTAATGTCTTTTAAATTTAACTAAAGTTTACTAAAAGCCAACGTGAAATAACGTCATAAAACAACACCGACAAGTTGCATCATGACAGCAGTTTAAGTATGACAACAGGCTACCGAAAAGTAGGTAAATTGTATTCCAGTAGTTTTTTTTGTTTTTTTTGTTTTTCTTTTATGTCTACTTATCTGTTACAATTTTTATTTTATGTTTGTCATATGATGCATTAATGCAATATAAAAGATCAAAGTTTACATATTTTTTACAATTTGTTATACACATGTTTGATTGTAAATCGACTTTTTTTTTTCTTTGAAACGTATTGGTACTCAATTGCTTAGTTATTTATAATAAATTTATTTAGTTGTGTGCATTTATCGTTTTAAAGACAATATCCTTTTTTAAAGAAACATGTATCAAGGGGATACCAAAAAATTAATAACTCATAAATAATTTACGTTCACTTCATATTAATCTTATTAATTAAAGTTCATGTTATAAAAAATATAACAAGAATTTAGCTTTAATTTTTCGTCAATTTAAGGCATGATGAAGTGTTATTATTTTGTGTCAGTAACTAAAAACGTATTGTGTTGAACTTAGTAATGTCTAGGAAAATGGTTCTGCCATACACTGATATGACCTATGTCAGTTGTAAATTACTCAAATAACGTTAAATAATTGGTAAATTAATTTATTTTAATTTTACAGATGGTTTAACTTTTTAATTTGAAGGCGTTTTTCTTACAGGGTATTAGTTAAGGTTTCGCAACTTTAAATTGTGGAAAACAGTCACTATAAATTAAGTAAGAGACCGACCGTAACCCGTATTACGGTTTGCTTTCTGCTAGTATATTATTAATGTATATTATTAATATATATATATATTATGTTATATCTTATTATATGATTTAATATATATATATATTATATTATATCTTATTATATATTAATTTTAATACTTTAATATATATGTTAATATTAATCATATTTTAAATATAGGAAGATATAATACGGGTTGCTTTCTGCTAGTTATTATTATTTTTTTATTATTATTTTTTTTATTTCCTTTTTTTTCGGAAAAATTAATTAAAAAAAAAAACATAATTTAAGGACTAGATGCAAATTCGTTTTCAATTTTGCATTTAAATATTAAGAGTTTTTCAAAAAATTTTGAATTATTTAAACAATTTTTATGCGAAGTTAAATTTAATTTTAAAATTATTAGTCTCAGCGAGACATGGTGTACTGATGAATATATCGAGACAAATATAAATTTTCAGCTACCAAATTATAAAGTGATTCATCAATTTAGAAGATCTGGGAAGAACGGAGGGGGTTTGTGTGTATTTATAAGTAATTCTTTGTTTTACAAGCTAAAAAGAAATTTGTGCTCAACCACTAATGATTGTGAATCACTATGTGTGGAAATAATAAATAAAACCACAAAAAACATTATCATCCACGTTTTAAACAGACCACCTTCCGGCACAATAAAACAATTCGAAAATCATATTAAAAACATAATTAAAAATAAATTAAGCAAAAATAAAAGCATTTATTTTGTAGGTGATTTTAACCTTGACTTGAACTTGCGTCATTTAATTACAAATATAAATAATTTCTTTAACGTCATATATCAGAAAGGCTATATTCCACTAATTAATAAACCCACAAGAATAACTTGAGAAAGCGCAACAATTATTGATCAAACAATCATCAATGAATTCAAATCAAAAATAAAAACAGGAATATTTAAATGCGACATTTCAGACCACTTCCCTGTATTTCTTATCTCACAAAAATGTGATAACATTTATGCACATAAAGTTAAAAAAGTTACGCGAAATATAAATGAAAAATCCATGAAAAATTATAATACTCTTCTATCAGATTTAAATTGGAATGACCTCCTTGATATTGAACACACAGATGAGGCATACGATCAGTTTATTGATAAATTACAACAACTTTACAATACGGCTTTTCCTGTAGTTACAAAATGTGTGGAAAAAAAAACATTATTAAATCCATGGTTAACGCCTGGAATTATAAAGTCGTCAAAAAAAAAGCAAAGATTTTATAATAAGTTTGTCAAAAAAAAAACTTTCAAGAATGAAACTAATTACAAAAATTATAAACGTGTTTTTGAGATGGTTATTAAAAAATCAAAGAAATATTACTATACCGAGCATTTAATAAAACATAAAAATAATCCAAAAAATACTTGGAACATAATTAAGGAAGTAATTGGTACGAAACAAGCTGACGGAAATAGTCTACCTAAACATTGAAAATAAAACTATTACAAATAAATCTTTAATTGCTGAACCACTTAATCAATATTTTGTCAGTGTAGGTTCCACTTTAGTGTCGAAAATAGAAACTACTGAAGTAAACTTTGAGTCATATTTTACTCCTAATAATACCTCTGAGATGGATAATTATGAAATTACTGAAAAAGAACTCTTTGATGCAGTATATCTTTTAAAACTAAACAAAAGTGTGGGGTATGATAATATTAGTAGTAACGTAATTAAAATATCGATAAAATACTTAACAATCCCTCTCTTACATATTTTTAATCTATCTTTAAAACTAGGTATTTTTCCGAAGAAACTTAAAATTGCGTGGGTCATACCTATTTTTAAATCAGGAGACATTTATAATCCTGAAAATTACAGACCAATTTCAATTTTTCCTTGCTTCTCGAAAATCTTAGAGCAAATTATGTATAACCGAATTTTAACTTTTCTTAATATAAATAATATTCTATATAATAAACAGTTTGGATTTCAGCCAGGGTGTTCAACTGACCATGCCATTATTAATATTGTTGACGATATATTTAAAGCATTTGACGAAAGTAAGTTTGCCCTCGGTTTTTATAAGTTTTTATAGATCTTAGCAAAGCTTTTGATACAGTAGACCATAGAATTCTTATAAAAAAACTTAAAAGTTATGGAATTAAAAGCACATATTTAGATTGGCTCAAAATTTATCTAAGCAATAGAAAAAAATACATAGCACACGAAGAAGGAAAAACTGATTACTTAACTATAACTTGCGGTGTTCCCCAAGGCTCAATTTCTGGGTCCACTGTTATTCCTTATTTATGTAAACGACTTTCATAAGTTTTCAAATATTTTAATTTCAGTTTTAATTGCAGATGACACAAATTTATTTTATTCTAATGGAGATGTCATTGTTTTATTTAAAATAGTAAACAAGGAATTTTTAAATCTAGCGGAATGGTTTAAGGCAAACAAATTGTCATTAAATTTAAATAAAGCTAAGTATACTTTTTTTCGTGGAATTCACGAAAAAGACAATATTCCGTTATAACTTACTGATCTCAATACTGGTAACTCTAAAATAATTAAAGAGTCATCATTAAAGTTTTTAGGAGTGATACTTGACGAAAACTTGACATGGTGAGAACACATAAGAACGTTAGAAGATAAAATTTCAAAAAATATTGGCATTCTATACAAAGCTAAGCAATTATTAAACCAAAACTGTTTAAAAATCTTATATTTCTCCCTCATACAGTGTTGTATAAACTATGCAAATATTGCATGGTGCAGCTCTAATGTAAGTAAAGTTAAAAAATTGCTTAGTTGAAAAAAACACGCTGTCAGAATTATTTCAGGTGCAGGTCGTTTTACACATTTTAAAGGAACTAATTAAAAATCATCACATACCTAATGTTTTTCAGTTGAACCTTTATCAAATTCTTATATTTTTGTACAAATTTCATAATAAAGTAACTCCTATAATATTTAATACACTTTTCAATAAAACTAACCGCGAGTACCCAACAAGGTTTTCAAATTTCAATTATGAGCACCTAAAATGCACTATTTGGTTACTAAATTTTCTATTGCCATCAGAGGTCCTAAATTACGGAACACTTTGTTAAATAACTAGCTGAAAAATTGTTCTTCGCTTTCTCTATTCAAACAAAAACTAAAACAAAAACTTCTTAACGATGTTAATAAATTAAATTCTTTTTAAGATTCATTACTTCGTCTTCTTTTTTTTTTTTAACACCTATCTTATTAACTGGTCTTTAATTTAAATTTTCCTTAAATTCTTCTATTAACTTATTTTTAATTTTTAGGTGGAATTATTATTATTTTTTATTTTTTATCTTTTTTTACGATTTTCTTTTGATTATTGATTAGTTTCTGATCTTAACATACTTGTAAAATTTGTATTTATTTTTTATATCGTACGAAGTAATTTTATGTTTACATTTTAATGACTGTACACGCTTGCTCATGAAAGCACGTCGGGGCGTAGTGATAAGGCATATATTGTCTTCTTTTAGCCCCGGTCATGTAAATTTTATTTATATTAAACGGTATTGTATTCTTTTTTTAATGAAGAAATAAAAATAAACAAAATAAAAAATAAGCAATAGCGATTCATTTTATGAAATAAAGTAAATTTTCAAGTAAATATGGGCGTGAGAAGGAGATGCGAATTGTCAACATCTAAAACAAGTTAATCAACATTTTTGAACTGTATCTTAACTGCTGAATCACGTTTTTATTTATTTTTTATCTTTTTAATCAAAAAACTAAGGACCATGTGAAAATTTTTGAATCAAGCCACGTATAAAAAAAATCTTTCAAAATATCTAAAAAAGGCAATCTCCCCCCCCCCCACCTTCCAACGGATACGCACGTTCTATACATACAACCCCAGCCTAGCCAAAAAAACAGTTTAAAAATAAAAACAAAAAGGAGAAATTGATATTTATTATTATTATTATTATATTTATTTTATCATATCCGACCTTAAACGCTTCTTTTAAACGAAAATTCGATTATATAAAATGTCACAGTATGTACCAACATTTTTTTCAATAATGTAATTCTGGTGTCTAATCTTGAATTTTAGTGTTGAAATCTATTCTGAATACTATTTTTTTGAATTTTTCTAACTATCAATGAAGTGTTATTTATTTTACTTTTATACAAATGGGCTTTAAAGTATACATACAGTCGTGTGACAATTTATTATGGCCACCTATGAATTTTGATCATTCTGATATTTAATCTCATTTTTTTCATATGAAGAGTAAAAATTCATTATTGAAAGTTAATCTTGTGTTTAAAATAAAGTTTTAACTCATAAAACCAGTGCTTTTATTTTTGCTACTGGCAACACTGTCACTTTTGACTGCCATTTTGTATGATGTCATCTTAATTATAATCTTTTTGTTGTACACTTGTTGAGTTTTATTACCAGAGTTTTGAATTCGTTTTTTAGGTTATCGTCAAAATATTTATTTAAATCAGTAAAAAAAATTTTTCTTTAATATTTCTTTTTATTTTAAAGTAAAAATAATTGTATTTGATTTGATATTTTTAAAGTTATGAGTACCAAAGCAAATTCTTAACTGTAGTACTGAAATGTGATATCTTATTTTAGTTATGGGAGAAAAAAGGACTTGTTACCACAAAAAATTGCTGAAATCAGGGCACTTTTAATAAATACTAATCGTTCTCAACGAGAAATTGCCAGAAAATGTGGTAATTCGCGGGTTTCTGTACAAAATATACACAAAAAATGGGTAATAAGGAGAACTTGATGCCAAAGAGGGTTGGTAAGTGTGGAAAGAAGAGAATCCAAACACCACACAGAAAAAGAATACTTACCAAGATTGTTCTAGACAGGCCACAAAACAATGAAATAAATAATAAGCTGGAACAATCTGGAGTCAAAATTTAAAGAGAACGGTTCAACGTCGCCTACACGATTTTGGTTACATTTCACGACGTCCAACTAAAAAGCCTACACTGACACCAAAATGATGCAAAAAAGGCTGGAGTGGGCAAAAAAGTATAGAAATTTAACAGAAGATAATTAGAAATTGGTAAAATTAGTTTAGATGTACTTAAAATACCCACTTTTTTACACCAAACTATAAATATTCACTTCATAATCCTTGTATAATATTTTAAGGGTGCTTTAGCAACGAGAGTACTTTCCAAGTTTTAACAAAAAAGGCTCAATATGTAAAAAAAAGGGGAAAAACACTTATTGGACTGTATCATTCAAGCTGTTACACTACCCACCTCTGTGATGATCTGGTCAGTGATATGTGGAACGGGAATGGGAAGGCTGTAGAGGAAATAATGAATCAGTTACAATATAAAAAAGTTCTGAAACAAAGATTGTTGACACAATTGGCAGAATGGTTTAGTCCAGGTGAAAAAAAAACCTTTATGCAAGACGGGGTACCATGTCACACGGCTAAATAAGTTAAAAAATATCTATCAGAACAAAATATTCCATAACTTGATTGGCCAGGAAACTCTCCTGACCTAAATCCTATAGAAAATGTTTGGATGCTCCTAAAAGCAAATATCTAAAGAAAATATTACAAATAAAATGTATTTAATTAAAAGAATTATTCGCCATTGGAACCATAATATATTACGGCTCTCTTACGTGCTCTTTTATTTTTATTTATTTTTCTTCTTTACTATTATATCTTTATTTAATTGCTACTGTAGTAAAAAAAAAAAAAAATGTTGCGGCCGTGAAAATAAAGTAAAAAAAAAGTAATAAGTTAGTAAACTAATTTCTAAATGTAATTTAAATTTAAAGTAATATCCAAAAGAAATTTATTTTAAAATAAGTAATTTTAAGTATAGAAAAAAAGTATAAGTTTGATAATAAAATTCATTGTATAATTTAACATAAATTTAATTTTAGTTTAAAATTTAATAATGTAAAATAATAATAATATAAAATACTCAAAAATAGTAAAAAACGTAATGTAGCAAATAAAAAAGTATAAATATTAAATAAGTATAAACTTAATATAAAAATAAATACTTTGCTTTTTATAAACATTTAAAATTTTATTTACTTTGCTTTTAAATAAAAATTTATTGGTCTTTTCGAACGAGAGCGTAAAAAGCTTAAAATTATATATTTTACGCCGCTGCAAGATTAATATATTGTTCTTGAATATTGTTCTTACGCCACTGTATAATCTACAGTGTTGTTCTTGAAATGTTTTTTAAAAGAAAAGATATTTATTTTACTTATGTATTTTTTAATAAACAATTTGTAAAGTTGTATACTTTTATATTGCGGTTTTTGTAAATTTGTACGAATGGGGCTCGGTGATAAGACAAAATAATGTCTTTTTTCTTGTCCCGCCAATATTTTTATTTATATACTTATAAATTGTAAATGTTATTTAACGGCGAAATAAATAAAAAACAAAACAAACAAAAATTCAAGGGGTTTGGAAGCAGTGTGGAAAAAAAGGCCGAAAGCCTAGTTCAATATACATAGATCAAGCGTTTTTCTTAGAGTACTCAGCGCTGATCGTAACGAAGCTTCCAGTTTTTTTTAAAGCTTTCATGAGTCAGTACTATGAAACAGAAGCATGCTTATCCCACATCGTGCAGAAGCAAAACTAATACGAAAATGTCGTTAACCCAATATTTAGGTTGAAAGCCTTGCACAAGAGACTGCTGTCCGAGCCCAAAGACATGTAAAGAAGATACTTTTGTAACATGTAAAGAAGATACTTTTGTAACATGTAAAGAAGATACTTTTGTAACATGTAAAAAAGATACTTTTATAACATGTAAAGAAGATACTTTTAGTAGTTAAAGTAAAAAATCTTTGATAACAAAAACCTTTGGATTTTTCAGATCAGTGATGATAATAACCATATAGATATCATTTGTAAATTTAGCTGACGAATCTAACAGTTTTACTTCATCTATTGTGAGAACCGTATTAAAATTAAAAATTTTAATACGGGTAAATGAAGTTCAGATCATAGGCTTTCAGAGGGTAGTAGTGTTTTTCTCCGCCAAAATATGACCCATTGCTACCTGCTGGTGATTTTTATTTAACCCAGGTTGCTTGTAATTAGTTTCGAGGATGCCTATCAGACCTAATTTCAGAGCGTCTAACCAATTTTAAACGGTAGGCCTTGTGGCTCAATTTTTTATTTTGTTTTCTAAACAATTAAGCAATCTTTCCCTAAATTAATTTCTATTCTATATAATGATAATGGGCGTCGATTTCTTATACTCGTCTTTTCTTCTTATATTTATTGACGAACTTTATTATTAACTAACCGCCGTGACTAACAGTACCCAAAGTTGGTCAGCAAACCATCCAACAATATTTGTGACTTCGTTGCTGCTCCTACTTTTAAAGCAAGACACTGGAGTGGATCTACAAGATAATCGAGCGCTTTATTTTCTATCTGAATCTAGTGTTGGATCAGTCTTCATAACCCCTTCATATCTAGGTCTAACGTCTATAGCTTTCCTCCTTCCTTTTCACCGTCAGGCTTTCCTTCGTCAGGCTGCATAACACAATTATAAAGAACAAAGAAGCAGATAAAATGCCCATGAAAATGCGATGCTTATGCTTAAGTGCTAACTAATATAATTAAAAAATGTCATTTAGTTACAGAAGAGATATAGACGAATTATATATTTTGCCTCAGCTGAATTTGCATAGCATGTCGAGCTTTCATATGATTAGTGAACAGAAGATTATGTGTTATTTATATATTACATATGATTATATTCTAATTTTAGTATATAAATATATGTATATATTATATTATTATATTTATAATGGATATGGTATAATATAAATTGTTATATATAAATATACATATATATATATATATATATATATATATATATATATATATATATATATATATATATATATATATATATATATATATATATATATATATATATATATATATATATATATATATATATATATATATATATATATATATATATATATATATATATATATATATATATATATATATATATATATATATATATATATATATATATATATATATATATATATATACATACATTAGTAAAAACACTTATCTAATTTTCTTCAACAAGTTGTTTCGCCATTAGTAAGCTCATCAGGAAGTCATCAGGAATATATATATAACAGTTTATGCTTATTAGTTTTTACCTTGTAAGATTTGTAAGTTTTAGAAGATTTATAGGTTTTATCTTTATAAGATTTACTTATTGTGCAACAAGTAACTTGTTATATTTATAGCGCATTCTGAAACTGTAACGTTAGTTCCCGTCGTTTAAGACTTGACGCTTCAGCGAAATATATATATTAATTGCGTTCTATCATTAATTCTATCATTGCATTTTGCTTACATTAATATTGTTATTGTAGTGGCTTTATATATTTGATTAAAGCCTAATGTTTAGTATTGTATTTTATTGCAGTTTCACAACATAACCCTTAACAAATGCACATTAAGAAATAAATTTTTGTAAAACTACTTTTTAGAACAAAATTTAATCAAAAGTTAGTTTTAAGTCGCTAGAATGAGGTTGTTATAACTAATTTTGATTAACTGATTACTTTTTCTAACTTTTGCCTGTCAAAAAAGATTAGTTATTATTCTTTTAATTAATGATATTTTTGATATTTGATGATAATTTTTAATCACTTTTTATCACAACTTAGTGATTAAAAATTAAATTAGCTATTAATGAGTTTAAATGTTTATTTAAAATGTCGAACTTTTATATGATTAATGAGCAGAAAGTTCCCAGTGGGAAAAAAGACGTCGAAAAGACGTCTTTAAAAGTCTTATTTACGATTTCTGTAATGCGTCTTTTTTTAGTCGATTATGCAAATCTAAAAGACATCTTTTTTCGACACCTAAAAGACGTTTTTTGTCTTTAACTTATCATGAAAAGACATAAAAATGCGTCTTCAAGACGTCTTTGTTAATTGATTATGCATATCTAAAAAAAAATTTTCTCGACGTCGGAAAGACTTTTTTTGTCATACTTATAAGTATACTATAGTATCCTATGTATTATAGTGTTCCTGCTTTTCATATATGAAAAGCCATTTTCATTAAATGAAAATGATAACAACTCTTCATACAAATTATGACAAAAAGCTCTTTCCGATGCCGAGAAAAAACCTCATTTAGATATCCATATAAAAGAGGAAGCATTTTCTACATCTTTTATATGTTTAAAAATAGGAGAATTATTTATAAATAAAACAGCAGTATTGTTCAACAGAATATATTTATTTAAGAACCATCTCCAGATTCATCATTTTCTTCATCTTTCTCTTTTGTTTTTTAAGCGAGCTCTGTTTCTTGGCGTTGTTGCTTACGCAACAATAAAATTAACTATTTCACGTCGAGAATGAATAAAATTAACTATTTCACGTCGAGAACTCTTTTTATACAAGCTAGCTACGACTTCTAAAAAATGAGTGAACATGAAAAACAGTCTCTTGTTTTAATGTAATACAAAAAAGCAAATGAAATTTAGTCAGCTGAGTGAAACTCAGCTGACTAAATTTCATTTGCTTTTTTGTATTTTGTATTATGTAGTACTTAAACCAAGATAAAGATTTGCACCTCTAAGATTTGCCATAAAAGCCAAGATATTGAAAACAGATAATGGTATTTATTATGTCTTCTAGGACGTGACTTTTTAATTTAATTTTGCTGTAATTAAGTGATGGAGACCCATAACAATTTAAAAATCCGTAATTGACTAAAGTCTATTAAAAACGAAAAGATAATTTAGCTAATACACAGTAAGAGTTATTATTTATTTAAACTGGATAAAAGTATTATTCAAAGCTCTATTTTAGCCTGAAGCATAATGATGCTTTACTTAACAACATAAAGTTATGAAAACTGACGATATCATTAGCAACACAGATAAAATGCAAATAAACAAAAACGTAGGCTAGAAAGCTGCAATGATGTTTAACTATAAGAAAGTGTACCTTTCCAGTATCATTTTTAGTTGGTCTTTTGTATCCAGACCAAAAGTTTTGCCGACAATTCTAAAGATAAATCTGTTGTTATTATGTGCATTTTTTACTTGCATTGTTAACGACAGACAGAAGTTAACAAAGAAATAACAACTTTAACATAAAAGTTGAGGAGGCAATCTTTTTTCTTAACAATTTCATTATTCAACTAAATACAAACAACAAAATTATTCAGATCATTTAAAATCATTTTGAAAAAATAAATTGCA
Source organism: Hydra vulgaris (assembly GCF_038396675.1). NCBI lineage: Eukaryota > Metazoa > Cnidaria > Hydrozoa > Anthoathecata > Hydridae > Hydra > Hydra vulgaris. The sequence continues at coordinate 53,288,739 of NC_088927.1, read as the reverse complement.
AGCTTACTGAATGCTTCTTCTTTTCTATTGTCCGCTTCACTAACATTTGAACAAGTAAATACAGACAGAAATTGTTGACAAGTTTCTTTTTTGTCTGGAAACAAATATTTTAATTTAATATGTAATAAATAACGTTCTTCAAGTACAACACATTAAAAAAATAGGAGACATAATATCAAATACTTGTAAACTCTAACTATATGCGTATTTTTAGCCTTGCTCGTGCGATAAAATTTAAAATTAAAAAATAAAACTTTTTAAAACACTTACCCGTGGCTAACTTAATTGAGACTAGATCATCTTGATACAATAGCTCTTTGTTTGGTGGAGAATTTTTGTACTTCAGTACATTTATGCCTAGTGTCCAATACAATTTTTTCTCTGTCTTGTCTAACCATCTTACTGGCACCACGCCATCCACTTTTTGCTACTTCCCATTAACATTTTCTAGCTAAACTGCTGCAGCCGATCTATTTTGAAACTCCACTTAAGCAAAATGTTTTAAGGATACGAAAGCACTGTACTTAAAATCAATGGTAAAAAAATGAATTAAAAATATATATATATATATATATATATATATATATATATATATATATATATATATATATATATATATATATATATATATATATATATATATTAGGGTGGAGTGAATTTTAGTTTTTTTTTACAGTTCGTTTAGCCTGGGTGTGCAAAAGTTGTCTATTCATTTCAGAAATACTCTGGAAAAATATCAATGCTCTAGGAAATTATCTTGAGGTTCCTCAAGACCTCTAAAATTTTAATGGGTCCCTAATATTATGTAAAAAAAGGTTTTTCAAAAGTATGTCATGTTGGGTCTCAAAAGAAGCAAAATTTTATAAAAATTTCAAAAATAACAATTATTTTATAAAAAAATTATTATTTAAGATTTTTTTGAAATAATAATTAAAAAGAATAAACTTTTTTCATTTTTAGTTTAAAAGGTCATTTTTTCTGCAATAAACTATAAAATAACAATTTTTTTAAAAGATAATTGTTATTTTTGAAATTTTTATGAAATTTTGCTTCTTTTAAGACCCAACATGACATACTTTTGAAAAACTTTTTTTTTACATAATATTAGGGTCCCATTATAATTTTAGAGGTCTTGAGGAAAATGAGTCTCAAGATAATTTCCTAGAGCATTCATATTTTTCCAGAGTATTTCTGAAATGAATAGACAACTTTTGCACACCCAGGCTAAACGAATTGTAAAAAAAACTAAAATTCACTCCACCCTAATATATATATATATATATATATATATATATATATATATATATATATATATATATATATATATATATATATATATATATATATATATATATATATATATATATATATATATATATATATATATATATATATATATATATGTGTGTGTATATAGGTCACCACTTTGATGATATATAAAAAGTCACCACTTTGAGACTTGCTCAAAGTGGTGACTTTTTAATATAAACTAATATTAATTGGCTTCAGTACATACATCGACTATCTTATAGCCTGCTGCTACAAGGAAATGCTGCTACATCAACTATCTTATAGTCTGCTGCTACAAAGAAGTGCCACTACATCGACGGAGGGTTTGGTTAGGGCAGGCAGTCTATCAAATAATAGAAAAAAAACTTTAAAAAAACCTAAAAAATATAAAATATTCTGTATGTTTATATTAAAAAGTCACCACTTTGAGCAAGTCTCACAACCAGCGAAAAAATAAAATTATTTTACGCCACTATTCTGCAACATTACCATATATATAAATATATATATATATATATATATATATATATATATATATATATATATATATATATATATATATATATATATATGTTTTGGGAGACTATTTTGATTGATGACTACTAATTATTAAATCAAAATTCTCCCAAAACAAAGTACCATTATGTCTGTTGACAACAATATTTGTCTGGTTGGTTTTAGTTTTAGTAATTTATTAAAATAATAAACAAAAAATTTTTTTAATGATTTTTTTAAAGTAATAATAATAATTTAGGTAAATAAAGTAATATGGAGCCTATCAAGAAAAGGAAAGAATCCAGAAATGGAGGGCTAACCTAAGGCAACAATACAAATACTTTACACTAACTGCCTATCAAGAAAAGCAAAGAATCCAGAAATGGATGGCTAACCTAAGGCAACTATATTAATACTTTACATTAACTGCCTATCAAGAAAAGTAAAGAATCCAGAAATGGAGGGCTAACCTTAGGCCACATGACAGTTTACAGATGGAGTGCAAAGTCCTATGGCTTACCTTCTCGTTGGTGCACTTCGTTAAATAGGTTAGACAAGTAAAAAATGTCTAATTTATGAACAGAATAGCCAAGGCAATATTTTTATTAGTTTTGTTTTATAAGGGTAATTGAGAACAATGCCAAGTAAGTAATAATAAAGTACTGATGCCGCTTTGATGACGAATTATAGTCGGCGATATTTTTTTGCAACCTTACACCCCCCCCCCCTCGCAAGCCCGAGGGAGGTGTTTACAAAAAAATATCGCCGACTATATTTTGGCAATTCGAAAAAAAACAGGCAACACCCACAAAAAATCCTGCATCCGCCCCTGGTATAAATTATGTGTTTAGTATAGTTAAATAAATAAAGCATTTATATCTGTACACTCAGTAGTCCAAGTCAGTTGTCACATTTTAGAAATTGTCCAGGAGAGAGTAAATAGTAAAATAATTAGTCTTCATTGGCTTTTTTATTCTTGATGGTTAAATTTATGTTTTATTTAGTTTGTCTTATTTAATTTGTCTTGAGGCACAAGAAATATAATTTTGACAAAAATAAAAAGTTAAATAAAAAAAGTGAAAAGTCATTTCTGAACTACAGACGTTTTTCCTTTGAACATTGTGGGGACACCAGACCCTTTATATTGACCAAACTTTGTTTCACATTGTTGCAGGAAAACAGTCTTTATACCTATGTAGATACTGAAAAACTAAAAAGGTCTCATACATGACTCATTTTCACAAAAAACTGGATAACCGACCTTTGTCTTCTGAGGTACAGATATTAAAATTTAAAGTTTATTTTAGTTTTTTGGTTTAGTTTATAGTTAATTTTAGTTTAGGTTTTATTAGTTTTAGCTTCAGTTATCTTTTTTCTTACTTTAGACAACTTCATTGAAGAAATGAGGGGAATAGGTTAAAAAAATTATAGTTATATATTTATTTATATATAAATATTATTCTATCAATTATTCTGAGGTATATTTTTTGTCTTTAGTGTCTGGTAGAAGCATAACTGAAAGAGCTGTGTTTTAAATTTTATATATTTTTTACGGAGAAATATGTGCAATAGGTGAAAGGATTATTTAATATAAATATGACATTTTTAAACTGTTTGCATTTTACTCGTATTTTTATTAAAATTAAATTTCTCACAAGTTTAACTCTTTTTAATTTACTTTTTTTTAATTTATTTTTAGCATCCTCTTCATCCTTTGAAAATGGTGAGGTTATGCTTTATATTTTGATTTAAAAAAATTGTAAAGATTTTTAAATTTTGTTATATCCTTCTATTTGTAATTTTAGAGTCGTTAACATTTGAGGAATATCAAAGATATCGCTCCCAACACCCAGGGCCTCTCTCGGAGAGGTCCTTCAATAAGTGGCAAAGTAATGGCGATATGGATGAGCCATCCTTCAAATGGAGGGCTCATCCATACCGGGGTGTTGGGAGACACCGAAGAAAAAACAGCAACCAAAAGGTTGTAAATGTCTTCTATCAGTGAAGATATTTATAACTTTTTTGTTGCCGTTTTTTCTTCGGTGACTTATTTTTATTTTTTTTAATTTTGTAATTTTTTTTTTTAATTTGTAATTTTTTATAATATACAGTTGTATACTTGGTTTGTTTTTGTCTTTTTTAATTGAAATTTTATTTGTTTTTCACCAATTAAACTTAAATATAGTTAAATTGATTCACTACCCAATCATCATAATATGATGGTACATTCTGATTGTTAAAAGTAATTAATTGTAGTTTATTTTATTGAAAACACTGCTTTTAAAATTTACTCTAAGCCAAGACTAGTTAGGTATATAAATGCAATTTATTTATATCTATTTGATTTTTTATCTTTAATGTTTTTAGTTTGGCTCCTTAAAGCATTTGTTTTTTCGCTTTTTAATTAAAATATTTTAAATCTATTGTAATGTCTTTTAAATTTAACTAAAGTTTACTAAAAGCCAACGTGAAATAACGTCATAAAACAACACCGACAAGTTGCATCATGACAGCAGTTTAAGTATGACAACAGGCTACCGAAAAGTAGGTAAATTGTATTCCAGTAGTTTTTTTTGTTTTTTTTGTTTTTCTTTTATGTCTACTTATCTGTTACAATTTTTATTTTATGTTTGTCATATGATGCATTAATGCAATATAAAAGATCAAAGTTTACATATTTTTTACAATTTGTTATACACATGTTTGATTGTAAATCGACTTTTTTTTTTCTTTGAAACGTATTGGTACTCAATTGCTTAGTTATTTATAATAAATTTATTTAGTTGTGTGCATTTATCGTTTTAAAGACAATATCCTTTTTTAAAGAAACATGTATCAAGGGGATACCAAAAAATTAATAACTCATAAATAATTTACGTTCACTTCATATTAATCTTATTAATTAAAGTTCATGTTATAAAAAATATAACAAGAATTTAGCTTTAATTTTTCGTCAATTTAAGGCATGATGAAGTGTTATTATTTTGTGTCAGTAACTAAAAACGTATTGTGTTGAACTTAGTAATGTCTAGGAAAATGGTTCTGCCATACACTGATATGACCTATGTCAGTTGTAAATTACTCAAATAACGTTAAATAATTGGTAAATTAATTTATTTTAATTTTACTGATGGTTTAACTTTTTAATTTGAAGGCGTTTTTCTTACAGGGTATTAGTTAAGGTTTCGCAACTTTAAATTGTGGAAAACAGTCACTATAAATTAAGTAACAGACCGACCGTAACCCGTATTACGGTTTGCTTTCTGCTAGTATATTATTAATGTATATTATTAATATATATATATATTATGTTATATCTTATTATATGATTTAATATATATATATATATATATATATTATATTATATCTTATTATATATTAATTTTAATACTTTAATATATATGTTAATATTAATCATATTTTAAATATAGGAAGATATAATACGGGTTGCTTTCTGCTAGTTATTATTATTTTTTTATTATTATTTTTTTTATTTCCTTTTTTTTCGGAAAAATTAATTTAAAAAAAAAACATAATTTAAGGACTAGATGCAAATTCGTTTTCAATTTTGCATTTAAATATTAAGAGTTTTTCAAAAAATTTTGAATTATTTAAACAATTTTTATGCGAAGTTAAATTTAATTTTAAAATTATTAGTCTCAGCGAGACATGGTGTACTGATGAATATATCGAGACAAATATAAATTTTCAGCTACCAAATTATAAAGTGATTCATCAATTTAGAGGATCTGGGAAGAACGGAGGGGGTTTGTGTGTATTTATAAGTAATTCTTTGTTTTACAAGCTAAAAAGAAATTTGTGCTCAACCACTAATGATTGTGAATCACTATGTGTGGAAATAATAAATAAAACCACAAAAAACATTATCATCCACGTTTTAAACAGACCACCTTCCGGCACAATAAAACAATTCGAAAATCATATTAAAAACATAATTAAAAATAAATTAAGCAAAAATAAAAGCATTTATTTTGTAGGTGATTTTAACCTTGACTTGAACTTGCGTCATTTAATTACAAATATAAATAATTTCTTTAACGTCATATATCAGAAAGGCTATATTCCACTAATTAATAAACCCACAAGAATAACTTGAGAAAGCGCAACAATTATTGATCAAACAATCATCAATGAATTCAAATCAAAAATAAAAACAGGAATATTTAAATGCGACATTTCAGACCACTTCCCTGTATTTCTTATCTCACAAAAATGTGATAACATTTATGCACATAAAGTTAAAAAAGTTACGCGAAATATAAATGAAAAATCCATGAAAAATTATAATACTCTTCTATCAGATTTAAATTGGAATGACCTCCTTGATATTGAACACACAGATGAGGCATACGATCAGTTTATTGATAAATTACAACAACTTTACAATACGGCTTTTCCTGTAGTTACAAAATGTGTGGAAAAAAAAACATTATTAAATCCATGGTTAACGCCTGGAATTATAAAGTCGTCAAAAAAAAAGCAAAGATTTTATAATAAGTTTGTCAAAAAAAAAACTTTCAAGAATGAAACTAATTACAAAAATTATAAACGTGTTTTTGAGATGGTTATTAAAAAATCAAAGAAATATTACTATACCGAGCATTTAATAAAACATAAAAATAATCCAAAAAATGCTTGGAACATAATTAAGGAAGTAATTGGTACGAAACAAGCTGACGGAAATAGTCTTCCTATAAATCTAAACATTGAGAATAAAACTATTACAAATAAATCTTTAATTGCTGAATCACTTAATCAATATTTTGTCAGTGTAGGTTCCACTTTAGTGTCGAAAATAGAAACTACTGAAGTAAACTTTGAGTCATATTTTACTCCTAATAATACCTCTGAGATGGATAATTATGAAATTACTGAAAAAGAACTCTTTGATGCAGTATATCTTTTAAAACTAAACAAAAGTGTGGGGTATGATAATATTAGTAGTAACGTAATTAAAATATCGATAAAATACTTAACAATCCCTCTCTTACATATTTTTAATCTATCTTTAAAACTAGGTATTTTTCCGAAGAAACTTAAAATTGCGTGGGTCATACCTATTTTTAAATCAGGAGACATTTATAATCCTGAAAATTACAGACCAATTTCAATTCTTCCTTGCTTCTCGAAAATCTTAGAGCGAATTATGTATAACCGAATTTTAACTTTTCTTAATATAAATAATATTCTATATAATAAACAGTTTGGATTTCAGCCAGGGTGTTCAACTGACCATGCCATTATTAATATTGTTGACGATATATTTAAAGCATTTGACGAAAGTAAGTTTGCCCTCGGTTTTTATAAGTTTTTATAGATCTTAGCAAAGCTTTTGATACAGTAGACCATAGAATTCTTATAAAAAAACTTAAAAGTTATGGAATTAAAAGCACATATTTAGATTGGCTCAAAATTTATCTAAGCAATAGAAAAAAATACATAGCACACGAAGAAGGAAAAACTGATTACTTAACTATAACTTGCGGTGTTCCCCAAGGCTCAATTTCTGGGTCCACTGTTATTCCTTATTTATGTAAACGACTTTCATAAGTTTTCAAATATTTTAATTTCAGTTTTAATTGCAGATGACACAAATTTATTTTATTCTAATGGAGATGTCAACGTTTTATTTAAAATAGTAAACAAGGAATTTTTAAATCTAGCGGAATGGTTTAAGGCAAACAAATTGTCATTAAATTTAAATAAAGCTAAGTATACTTTTTTTCGTAGAATTCACGAAAAAGACAATATTCCGTTATAACTTACTGATCTCAATACTGGTAACTCTAAAATAATTAAAGAGTCATCATTAAAGTTTTTAGGAGTGATACTTGACGAAAACTTGACATGGTGAGAACACATAAGAACGTTAGAAGATAAAATTTCAAAAAATATTGGCATTCTATACAAAGCTAAGCAATTATTAAACCAAAACTGCTTAAAAATCTTATATTTCTCCCTCATACAGTGTTGTATAAACTATGCAAATATTGCATGGTGCAGCTCTAATGTAAGTAAAGTTAAAAAATTGCTTAGTTGAAAAAAACACGCTGTCAGAATTATTTCAGGTGCAGGTCGTTTTACACATTTTAAAGGAACTAATTAAAAATCATCACATACCTAATGTTTTTCAGTTGAACCTTTATCAAATTCTTATATTTTTGTACAAATTTCATAATAAAGTAACTCCTATAATATTTAATACACTTTTCAATAAAACTAACCGCGAGTACCCAACAAGGTTTTCAAATTTCAATTATGAGCACCTAAAATGCACTATTTGGTTACTAAATTTTCTATTGCCATCAGAGGTCCTAAATTACGGAACACTTTGTTAAATAACTAGCTGAAAAATTGTTCTTCGCTTTCTCTATTCAAACAAAAACTAAAACAAAAACTTCTTAACGATGTTAATAAATTAAATTCTTTTTAAGATTCATTACTTCGTCTTCTTTTTTTATTTTAACACCTATCTTATTAACTGGTCTTTAATTTAAATTTTCCTTAAATTCTTCTATTAACTTATTTTTAATTTTTAGGTGGAATTATTATTATTTTTTATTTTTTATCTTTTTTTACGATTTTCTTTTGATTATTGATTAGTTTCTGATCTTAACATACTTGTAAAATTTGTATTTATTTTTTATATCGTACGAAGTAATTTTATGTTTACATTTTAATGACTGTACACGCTTGCTCATGAAAGCACGTCGGGGCGTAGTGATAAGGCATATATTGTCTTCTTTTAGCCCCGGTCATGTAAATTTTATTTATATTAAACGGTATTGTATTCTTTTTTTAATGAAGAAATAAAAATAAACAAAATAAAAAATAAGCAATAGCGATTCATTTTATGAAATAAAGTAAATTTTCAAGTAAATATGGGCGTGAGAAGGAGATGCGAATTGTCAACATCTAAAACAAGTTAATCAACATTTTTGAACTGTATCTTAACTGCTGAATCACGTTTTTATTTATTTTTTATCTTTTTAATCAAAAAACTAAGGACCATGTGAAAATTTTTAAATCAAGCCACGTATATGAACACTTTTTAGTATAGTTTTTTTAAACAATTAAAACAGCGCAACAAAAATTACATATGAAGACCACAGGGGAAAAAGGGCACATGTCACATTTTCCAATTATTTGAGTTATGTCCCCTACTATATAAATATAAGCCTGAAGGTTAGCAAAATAGTAAAATCTTACCCAAAAAAGGCCTATTTAAGGCTACAGAAACACCCAAATAAAAGGCTTACAGGGGAAAAACAGCATTTTCAAAGACAAAATTTCATTTATCTCAAAAGTGGAAATGTGCGACATGTGCATTTTATCCCCAATTGTCTTTAAATGTTTTATAGTAAAAAAAATTTTGTGAAAAAATTATCGAGGAAATATTTATTACGGGTGAGGAAGAAGCAATGTATCTCCTCAGAATGTTTATTCTAAAATATACTTTCGGGGGAAAAGTTTGTCTCGGTACGTACTTTCCTAGGGGATTTTGTGAGTAACATTTGTCAAGCGACATCGGCACTTACTTGTTTAAAAAAATTGATAATCTTTATTATGTCGACTTAGGGTTGAACCAGCGTTTCATTTACGTTAGGTCAAAACATTGTGCAATGCAAAACGCTATGTCGACAAAAAAAACAGGGAAATAGAAAAAATAATACGAATTGATAGTTAAAAAGAAATTTTATTCTGTCGACCTAAAGTATTTAAACATAGCAACGTCGACTTTAGGCTCATCTAGGCTTATATATATATATATATATATATATATATATATATATATATATATATATATATATATATATATATATATATATATATATATATATAACGATGCAAAGTTTGTAATAATAAATAATACAAATCACATAAGACTACTTATATAGTAGTTTAAATTTAATTTATAAGTAACTTGAAAAAAAGAAATCAATACTTTTGCTATGAGATACTTTTGTTTACTTTTTGTTTTGCGCACCTTCGTAAAAATAAAAACGAGTAACTTCTTGAACAAAAATATAAAAACAAAGCTTAAGGTGATAACAACAGAAATAAAAAAAAAAAAGCAAAATTGGCCAATATGTCCTTAACAAAATTACAATTCCAAAGAAGAAATATATAAATATTTTTACGAGAAACAATGTTTCTCAAATAAATATTTAATGCGTAATTACGGTGTTATACTTATTATACTTATGCACCGTAAATTCACATTAATGTGTATTTACGGTGTAATAAGTATAAATTAAAATTATTACAAATGTTGGGTTAGCACTGTTGATGTCGTTGTAATGACTATGAGAAATAAGGGTGTGGAGTCGAAAAAAAAGTGATTGATTACATCCGTTTTTTAAAAAAATATTTTTTAAAAGGGGGGATTTAATGTACTATTATTTAAGCTCATTTGTTTTTATAGTTTTTTAGGAGAAACTTATTTTCGTGCCTGCATTAAGAAATCAATTCTGATTTTTTGTTTAACAAACATTTTTGGTTTGGATGTGTAATTATTCAAAAAATTTTTGTGGGCTTATGTCCATTTTTTATAAATATTTTATATGCAGTTGCTGTTTTAAGGATTGACCATTTCAATATAAAATCATCAATATTTTTATCTTTTAACTCCCATATATATTTTGACAGAATGGTGTCTTATGAATACTTTTTATTTCTAAAGAATTGCTTATGATTGGCAAAATGTTTTGTTCCATTCAACCTTATGCTAATATATTGTTATGCCAATATATTGCTTATCAGGTAACATCTGAGAGGAGACAACCCATGTATATACCAAATTTTTTGATAAACAACTTCCACTCATTTGACAATATTTTTTTTTGTTTACAATTACACTTTTCTGTAGTTTTTTCATTTAAGATTTCTTTTTTGTTAAGCAAAGCATTATTGTGACCTTTTATAATTCTTTCCATATTTTTTTAAAGAAGAAGAAAAAATTCTTCTATTGGATTAAGCTGTGGCTTGTATGCTGGAAGATACTTAATAGCTATGCCAGTAAGTATCTTTTAGAGGCTAATGTTTGCCTAACAGAAAGACTCCAGTGGAATTTACATTTGTCCATAACAAACACCGGCGCTTCCATACCTGCGTTCCTAATCGTTGGTGCCAACAGTGCACTATGTCGTAGTTTTATACAAATGGGTGGCCAAAAATAGTTTTGAAGAAAGTAATAAATTTTATTTAATTTTTTTATCTTTATGTTATTTAAACTAGTTTATTAACTTATTAAGTTCAAACATCTGGACGGCGCTGCGTTTTGACCAAATTTTAAGAGTTTTTTATAAAAGTACAAATTTCAAATTTTTTTTTTTTAGTTAAATTTAATAAAGGAAAAGTTTTTAATAATTGTTGGGCCTTAATGACTTTTTTTTAGGGACAACTCCTAACAACTAGCCGCACCACTGATTATATTATTTATTATTAATTTTATTGTTTCGTTGGAGCAGGTATCTTGTAAACATTACCACCACAGACCTAATTAGTAAACTGCGTAAGCCATAAATACCTAAGAGGACTCTAGTACTTCTACAAAAGTGTTCAAACTTGTTTTAATTTTTAAAAAGAGAATATTTAAAAAACTTTCTTCAAAGTGATAATTTTTACTTTTAATATTGCTATATTTATTTCACACGTCAATGTTTTCAGCATCCAAATAATATTTATTAGTAGCTTCCAAATCGTCCATTATTTCAACTTCTAAGTTAATAATTTCTGTTGGTTCCGATAATTCTGAGGATTCTAGTTCTGCCAGTTTTATTGATTCCTTATTGTCCACTTCTATAACTAAAAAACTCTTTACTTTTTTTGGAAGTTTGAGCACAACTTTCTTCGTCCATCTAGATTCTAAGGAGATAGAACTAATAAGAGAATTGGATGATCTCATTCCACGGTTAAAGACGTCTTCAAAATTTGCGACGTCTTGAACATTTACTAGCATGTAGTTCACGATGTCGTCTGGAATATTTGTTTCGACATTCAGATGCTTCCTCGGCTAAAACTCCCAAGGAAACAAGCAAGTTTATCATTATTTCTGCTCCATGTAAAAGAACTTTGTGAACTGTTGACGGCATTTATACCAATCATACAGATCTAAATATCGACGGTATACTGTTTTACAGTAAAGTTCAAATAACTCTGAATTCAATGTTTGCTGACAACTTATTGCAATTAAGATATTTTTGAACATTTTAATAATTGTTTTATCAATCCCTAATATTTTGCTTAGATCTTTGGGTCAAAAAACGCTTTTCTGCAAACATTTCCGGGGGTAGATGTTCCTGCTCCACCAACTGCGGGAAAATTAACCCAGAGATGCTTCTTTTTGAACATTAATTGCTGAATAAATTTCTTTTTGTTATCTTATACTGTCTTAAGTTCTTTGGTAACTCTCCATTTTTTGAATTTAAGTCTGTATGAAATATGTAAAAGACACTCTAGAAATTTTATCCAAGCATGTAATGGAGATATCCCATTGATAAGTGTACCTTTTTTTGCTGTAAATCCACTTAGAAAGTTCTTCAAACAAGTCATTGCAGTTGGTGTAGCTCCTCAAATACTACAGCACTGCGTTGACGATGTGTTTGTTATAATTGCTAAAACCTTTCCATCAATCATGCTCAAATTAAAATTGAAATCAATAATAACAAACTTTCCATTAACCAATTCAATACTCACTGAATGCAAATCCAAAATTTCATTTTCTATTTGATGTTTTTTTCATGAAACGACTTCGGCAGTTTCTTTTATGAAATGAAGTTCCATTGGCCAACAAAATTTTACACTTAGAGGCATTAAGTTCCATAAAAAGTCATTTTTTGAATTCGACACACTAAGCCTCAAAGGTGTTGTTACAACTGCAAACATGCTTGAATCTTGACTGTCAACAGAATCGGAAAACGCTTGATTATACAATACCTGTAATCCATCCATACCCCAACTGTTTAAAAACAACATTTTTTCACTTAGTTTGTTACTGATATCCAAATAATCCATTATTTCTTTTTGCCTCATTTTTACAATTCTTTCAGCGGTATGATTCATAAATGCTTGTAAATCTACTTTGACTCTTTAAATCACTGACTTCCAAGTGATTATCCTGTGGACCACACAACTTAAGTGCTTTTTCAACTGTTGACTAAGATGGATATCTTATTTTAGATGCCTGTTGGATTCGTTTATTGCCAGATACGCTAAGATCTACGTCAATTATTATTGCAGCCGCTTCTTTAGCTGTCATTTTATCGTTGTTTTTTGTCAACTGAACAAACATATGATGTGAATCTTTAAGATTTTTGATGACATGTGTTAACACATTGAATAAAGAAAAATCTTTATGATTATATACTTTTCTACGGGCTATAAGCAATTATTTTTCAATTGAATCAAAGTTTGAATTTGTATGCTCTCCTGCGATTATCTGGCGTTTACTTCTCTTACTCAAACCATCAAAATCTTTTTTTTGGTCGGCCTTTTATATTTTGTGCCGATTCCACGAAAAGTCTATTTCAAACTTATGATTTAACCGTTTTTCGTGCTTCTTTTCAAAAAAAAACTGTGTTTTTGATGAATCTCTCCAAAATCTTTGATAATTCGATTCAACTCCATTTAACTTTTGTACCAAGTTTTCTTTTTACCATCACTCATTCAAACTCTAGAAGTTATGAAATGCTGTAGTATTTTCTTCTTTTGTTGAATATTTGAAACAGCTAATAATATCTTTAGTTGTAAAATCCATTGCTTTTAATTTTAGTTGAATATATAACGTTTTATTCTTTTTAATTTTTTTCCATGCTTTATATAAGGTTACTTTCTATATATATATGTTAGTGTGCCACAAAATTTGAAATCAATTTTTGAAAGCTTTTTTTTCAACCAATTTTGCTCAAATTTTGCACACTTAATCGTTTTCGATGACAATACTAGGAAATGGAAAAATTTGACCAAAAAAAGTTAATTAAGTTAACAAAAATTTATTTTGTATTTCCCCATACATTTTATTTATTTGATATGAATTGCGTATTACGTCACAAAAATCATTGATTTGCAAATTATTTGCAGTTTCGAAGACATTAAAGTGCAGCAATTCAAAACCTATTGTTTTTTAAGTCTTAAGTTATTAAGTTAAAAAACAAAAATTTAAAACGCGCTACTTTTTCCATGCTTTATGTAAGGTTACTTTCTATATATATGTTTGTGTGCCACAAAATTTGAAATCAATTTTTGAAAGCTTTTTTCTCAACCAATTTTGCTCAAATTTTGCACACTTAATCATTTTCGATGACAATACAAGGAAATGGAAAAATTTGACCAAAAAAAGTTAATTAAGTTAACAAAAATTTAATTTGTATTTCCCCATAAGAACACTGAATTAATAAAAAAAAAATTTAAAAACGTAACAGTAATTTTCCCTTCTACAAAAGATAACAAAAAAAGAATTTCTAGGCCCAATAGAATTCTGCTCGGATAAAGCATGGATTTGAAAAAAGAATTTTTTTGATTTACTAGTTTTTAACTATGTCAATTTCAAGCGTGGAATGTTAATTTTAAGGATAGGATAATAACACATTTGCAAATAATTACTTAATTAAATGTCAATTATCAATAATAAACTAAGATTTTCAATTGATTATTGAATACAAAGTCTTATGTAGACTTTTGATCAATTAACACTTGGGAAAACAAAAAATTGAAAATTGCCTATAATCCAGATAGCGCAAACTTCAAAGAGAAATTTCTCGCATAGTCGCAAAAAGTCGCAGGTAATTTTTTAATTTCTTAAAAATAGACTCAATTCCACGTTATTTAATAATATTTTGGTTGATACCTTTTGATACTTTATCTTTTGTAAGTTCACGGAAGTTGGAAGGTATAATTTAAACTTTTTTTTTCGGCTTAAAACATCATGAAAATTGAAAAAGAAGATTTTTTTTTTTTTGAGCGTATATAAGAAGTATAAAATTTGATACCCTTTAATATATAAACAAATTAGCAGAAGAAAAAATTATTCACGAAACGCTGCAAGAAAAACAAAAACATAATTATTTTTGAAAACTTAAATTTGGCAACCATTTTTGACTTTGATGGTCACTATCTCTGGGATTACTATCACCAGAGTAAAAATATTTTGTATTTTCCTTAATCTGGGTATTTTAAAGCAATAGGAATTTAGTTTAAAAAAATTTGAGACAACTTTTTTTGTGTATTTTGGCCACCCTAAAACGCATAGTGCAGTGTAGTAATGAAAGTACAAAATAAATCTGCATTCCAGTTTTTATTTTATAAGGCAGCACTCCCATTGTGGAAACAGCACAAATCAAACTAACATTCTTGCCACGATTACAATTTTTTCGAAAAAAATTGTTCTTGTTTCTGGTAAACGAGGTTAAAAATACTTAAGACCAAAACTTTTTACATTTGATGATGGTTTATTTGATTTAGTATTAGATCTTTGTTTAATTTTATTACTATTTATATTGATTAAATTTTTATTTATCTAAATGTTCATTTATCTAGATTTTAATTTAATTATTTATAGTTATTATTAATACTCAAATATTTATTATGGATGGAAGAGAATATAGCTTTGCAAATCATAAAACATGGAAAAATGTTAGAAAATAGCACATTAAAATGCTTAAGCATTAAGCTAAAAGAAATGAATCTACAACAATCATTTCAACTTCTCTTAATTTATCTATGCACACAGTTCAAAATCTCAAAAAAGTCGTTTTCTGATAAAAAATGAGGTAAAAGACCTATTAACGCTCAAATAAAAAATGTTATTGAATTATGCGTATAAGAAAACAATCTTTGTACGCAAGAAGCAATAAAAGAAAATCTTTCTGCAGCAGGTTTCAATATGTCTCAGCCTACACATAGTATATGCCAGAATACACTATATACAGTCTATATAAAAACATAAAAGCTTATATAAGTTATATAAATTATTATATATTGTTTAAAATTATTATATATTATATAAAATTATTATATATTATTTAAAAACATAAAAGCTTATATAAAAGTTTATATAAAATTATATTAGAGTTATATGGGTGGTTGACTCGTCAATAAACGCGCATATAAGAATGAACAAACACGCATATAAATATGAATAGACGCGTATATAAAAAATGAATTACCCTTTAATATTAATATACAATAATTCGTCGTTTGGTTTTTTGAAAGGCTTATATACATTTTTGGAGAGGTTAAATGTGACGTCAAGAAAGTTCAAATTTTTTAAAATTATTTTTACATTACAATTTCTCTAATTCGAATTTAACGGGGAAAAAAAAAGTTCGAATTAGAGAGATTTTCGAATTATAGAAATTTGACTTTTTTCAAAAATTCTGGTCAAAGTAACGAATAGAAATGAAACAAACAAACAAATGGTGATTCCTAGGCCAAAATACAATATATATTATGTGATTTAAACTTTTACACTTTCAAAAAAAAGTCAGTAATTGTAGATTGTTTTTTTGAGGCTTTTAATTCCGTTTCAATGACACAATTTATGTCTTTAAGAGCCTTCGTCAAATCATATCTAAAGTTAAAATAAAGACTGTAAATCTCGAGTACAGTGACAGCATGCATCGCTTCGTTCAGACTTGGTTTTGTAGCATTGTAAGAAACACCAACGCACTCATCATCAGATTCCTCTTCAGTTTCAATAGCATCATGCTCAGAAACTTCTGCAATGATGTCCTTCTCTGATGATTTATTGGCAATGCAAACATCGAAATCAATGCCCACTAACTCGTTGGGCGTGAGTTTAAAATCCGCATCGACATACAGTCTCGTCTACATCTAAGCCACAGAAAGGGTTGCTATCATCATTTACATGCTTTTCCACTGTTTCTAATGATATTCCTGATTTTTTGAAACAATTTATGAAGGTTTGATCTGGAATGAAATTCCATGCTTTTGTTAGCATAAACATAGCAGTAAAGATAGAAAACTTAAGCATCTTGTTCTCTTTTTCTAAGGCAGCAATTTGCTTTTTCAATGCAAGTGAGCAATATTTGGCTTTAAGAGATCGGATAACTCCTTGATCCATAGGTTGGATGTTCTAAGTTGTATTCGGTGGAAAAAAGATAAGCTCTTTTTTCATTTTTCAAAAGCTGGATGTCGTTGGCCGACATCGAACTTTTTGGTTGCGCCCGAAAGCGACAAGGAATATTTTTCGCACCTTTAAAACATCTAGGAGACTTCGATTTTCCAATTACAAACATTGAAAGTCTTTCTCCTTTAACATTACCTGCGGCCATCCCAGTCAGGCGAACTTTACTATGCTTACCTCCTATGCACTTTTCATTTTTTTAATGTAACCTTTTGTCAGGCATACATTGGTAGAAAAGACCGAATTCATCGGCATTAAAAATGTTTTCAAGTGAGTATCGAGAAAGAATTGTAGGCAGTGTGGTTTCGAGCCATAGAGCGATCATCTGATCTTTAACAGACTTCGCTTCTCCAGAAATAGTTTTAAAAGATATACCATATCTACAAAAAAACAAATTATAATTGCTTTGACGTAACTTATACGTGCGATACGTACGCTTGAGTTTAACTTCGAGGTCTTTGTAAGTTTCTAGAATGTCTAATTCTGGAAAATATTTACTTTTTTTTTTAAAGCAATTAAAGAAAAAGCAGTAGAATAACTATATATTGTAAAGTCATTAATCATAAAAATTGGAGAGAATGAATAAGAAATTAATTTACTTTTCCTAAAATTTGTCTAACCATCCATCCGAAGCTTGAAAATTTTTGAAGCCTAATTCTTTCGCAAAATATAAAGCTTTTTTTTTTTTTTTTACCAGCAAACCACTGATTGGGACATTATCAGCTCTCATTCGTTTGAACAATTTAAGTACAGCTTTGTTGACTTGATAATACGTATCAACTTTAACTCGAGTAGCCAAATTCCCTTGACGAAAAGCGTCAAAGATTTTATCTTTATTCTTTTTCGAGGTTGAAAGAGTGTTTGGTGGAATATCAAAGATTTTCGAAACCTTTTAATTTGTTTTTTCTTTCTCCAATTCCTGTAGAGCTTCGTATTTCAGCTTTAAATTATTTTCTTAATGCAGCCTTTTTGATGCCATGATTTTTTTTAAAACAGAAGGAAATAATTCACGCTAATTCTTTAACAAAAAATCAAAACATTCGAAATTTGAAAAAAGAGTTTGATGATTAACCAGTTTTTTATGAGACAAAAAGTTAAAATGTTCGATTTACAGAGAGAATCTTACTGACAGGTCTGAAAAATCCATTTGATTTGTAGAGGTTTTTGAATTATGGAGATTTGAATAATAGAAAGTTAAACAAAAATGTTCTTAAGCGCATTTCACGGTGACGCATTTAGTTGAATTATATAGGATTTTGAATTAAGGAGATTCGAATTAAAGAGATTGTACTGTATTTCGATTTGAAAACCAATATTTAAAAAAATTAAAATAATATCTTTTCTAATTTTATCGAGCTGTGGTCCAGTTTTTTTACGCATTACTATTAAATCTTCGTCGTGATAAAGGCCTAAATCATTTATATTGGTTATTTTACTTAATAAATCTAAAATATTTAGTCCAACAAATTCATAAGCTTCTCCTCTATCATAACTGACCATTTTTATATCAAAGCATTAAATAAATAAAAAATCTAACATCCCAAAGACTTAAGGACGCAAAGTCGGCTAATGTTTCGCGGCAATATATTAAAACAAAAGATAATTCGGTAACCGAAAAATTCGGCCAAATTCCGAGGGATATTAAAGTTTGCTAGTCTTTTATTATTTACGCAATGCATTATGGTGTTTCTATGCGCAGAAAAATCAAAAACTCACAATTCATAGTTTTTTTAATTTTTTATTAATTCGTGGCTTGCTCGCATAAATAATAGTTTTCATTCTTATAATTAATTACATTTACGCCAAAGTCTAATACAAATTTTATTATCTCCGCAGGAGAATTACTGCATTATAATATTAACAAACATTTTAGTTGAATTTCTTAGAAAAGATGGTTTGAAGTATATTTTACATGTATACATAAGTAAAAGAATATATAATTAACTCTAAAAATATTCCTGCTGGTTCTAGCTTTTTAAAAACCCAAGCATTCCACTAAATGCAACATTTCGTATAATTACAAACTAGGAATTTAACAGCGATGAAAACAAAATAATCTCTAAAGATGTACTTTAATTGTCAAAAGACAACATCTCTGCTTCCGATAACACATCAATATATATTTACATATATAGTATCAGACGACATTTTGAAAGAAGATTTGCTAAGCATAAAATAGCTAATTATCAGTTATTCAAAGAGAACTATGTAAAATAAAATAGAGTTAAACCAAATATTTTATTTTATAGAATTAAACCAAGGAATGACAATGGCTGTGTTATTGAAATTAAATTTGGCAAAAATCGTTTTTGTGAAATATTTATTAACAAGTAAATGAAAAAATTTTGAAAAGTTTAAGCCGTGTTGTTATGAAAAAATTTCTACATTGTTCACAAACGATATTCATAGCTATAAACTTAGTTCTGTATCTTATTGTATCTCTCTATCCTAGCGACTTCACGGCTTTTCAAAAAACATTTGACTTTTGACAAAAAACTAGTAATTTTCATAAACTTTGCTCTCATATCTTTTTGTATGGTTAGGCAAGCGCCTTGAGGTTTTTTGCATTAGTAACTCAACCTCTTTCCAACCATATATGCAGCCGTGCGGCCGTGGCGCAGTGGTTAGAGCGCTTGCTATATAAGCAGGAGATCCAGGTTCGAAACGACCTCTGGATATATTTTCGCGTCATGGTAAGGAAGGAGGCGTGAACTTCCCGGTTAAATGCACTTCCGCGGTGCTCTGTGATGAGACCGTTAGGACTTCTTGGGGCACCTAAAAAAAAAAAAAAACTAAAATATATAGAAAGAACTAAGCTTTGTATGGCTCCATTTATATATTATTTACATCTTCAGACCACTTTTCATGAAAAAAACTTGCAGCGGGAACTTTTTTTTAAAACGAAGCTTTTGAAGGTAAGGATTCCTTAGAACTTAAATACATCTAATTTTTACAAAAAATAAACAAATTTTTACGAAACTTTTCATATTTATTAAGAAAAAGGACGAAGAATTTAATGGAATCCGGATGTTTTATAACATATATACAAACAAATTTTAGTTCTCAGCGTTTAAAAACATCAAGGTATACTTCAAAATTTATATAGAAAAAAAAGTATTTTTGAAAAACGTCCAGGTGGAAATGGCAAGTTTAGCCTTTCCTCTATGTAAAACAAGTATTTAGTTAAGTATACCTACCTAAAGAATTGGGACTAAGGATTTGCATATATAAGTTATGTATATATAAATGCTTTTCTTCGCGTATTTAATGACGTTATCTGTTTTGATTTTTGCGTTTGTTTTGGTTAAACTATGAAAATTAAATTAAAAGTGAAAGTATAATTCCAAAAAATTTAATCAAATGAAAACAAATCTTTTATTTTTTTCCAGGTAAAAGGTCTGATTATTCAAGAAACTTAAAATCTTGATTTTTACTATTTTAACTACATGTTGCTCTTAGTTAAACTGTTTTTTTTCAAAACAAAAACCTAAAAATAGTATTCAACAGAAGCTAGCGAAAATGAAATTTTGTAAGAAATTCTTTTTTTCTTTTTACATTTATTTGCCTATTTTTGTTTATTGGTAAAATACTCTGAACTCTTGTAATAACTATTTTAATTCCCTTATTTAAGGTGCTGACATTAACAATAGTCTCAACAAAATGGTTGCTTCATCTATAAGTCAAGAAAGTAAGTCAAAATTATAAATTAGAAATACTGTAGCACAAATTTTTTTTATTTAAATAATTCTATTTATTGAAACCAAAGTGATCCATCCCTTATTTTCCTTTATTTCACTTAAATTAAGTTTACTTTTAATTTTAGCATCCAACACTGTTTTGGATTATCTAAATATTGTATCCCTCAAAAATCCAGATTTGGTTTTAACCAATCGCCATTTTTTAAAAATATGTAAAGAAAAAGATAAGTTCAACTTGAAATTGCCGCAGCTCTCAGTATTTTTTACATCCTTGTTTAAATATTCTATATCTAGAGTTATGCTAATCAAGTGTCCTCAAAAGTCAAAAGATTTCATTGCAAAATTAAATCGTTCCAAAAACTTTGATTTAACAGAGTATTTTTTTAGCTCTGTTATCTCTTTAAAATGTTCCATTTTATGATGTTGATTTGTTGATGATGATTTTATGGTGTTGATTTGTTGATGATGATTTTATGATGTTGATTTGTTGATGATGATTTTATGATGTTGATTTGTTGATAATGATTTTATGATGTTGATTTGTTGATGATGATTTTATGATGTTGATTTGTTGATGATGATTTTATGATGTTGATTTGTTGATGATGATTTTATGATGTTGATTTGTTACCTTCTGATGCTTGTTCTACCTCCACTTCTATCCACAATAGTGAAATTGTTCCAAATCAAGTTACTGATTTTGTATCTCCTGATGTAAACTTGCAAATTGCTAATAATGATTTTTTGTGCTCTGTTAACCCAACTTCTATTGTATACATCTCTTTAGGAAATGGTTCTGATAACTTTCTTCTTGAAACTCAAGTTAATGAAGAGTTTCCAATTTGGATTAAAAAAACTCCCTATATTATCTGGCGATTTGACTTATCAAGTCAATAAATATAAACGAAGAATCAATTATCTTACATTGCAAAATAAACAAGTTAATAGAAGATATTATGAGTATAAAAGAAAATGTCAAAATATAATGTCAGAAATGTCAACAAAAAAGAAGTTAGAAAGGATTGTAGGATTAACCAATTGTTCAAATAAACTTAAGATTAGAAAAAGAAATTGATTCGGCTATGAAGCGTTTCCAATCAGATTGACAAAAGGCCTGGTGTTTGAAGAAAAATTTTGAAAACGCTGTTTTAAAAACATCTGATGAAACAAATGATTCATTTTTAGAGGAGAGTTTGAATTACTTCGAAAGTCTGACAGAAAAGCTGAAATAAAGAGTTGACATTTTTGAAAAAAATGTAATTGACGTTTATGAAGGAGGTAGATAATGATGAAATTCGCTCAGTATTTCAACCTTTTAAGTAAAAATGATTCTGTTAATAATATTGAATCTGTAATTAGAACTGTACTATTTAAAATGGCTGAAATTTCATGTGACTTACTTCCAAAAAAATTTTTGGCTGCTGTATTTTTTAGTGAAATGAACATTTTATCAAAAACTCAAGTGAGAGAGACTGTTAAATAGTGCAAACAATGCTCTTTATACAGATGGAACAAAGTACAATTTTAGGGAGATTGGAGCCTTAACACAAGAATGTCTTGAAGTTATATTTTGCACATGTTCGGTTATGATTCAGAGTCAGTTAAAAGACCAATTGCCTGGAGGAAAATATCACAATCTGGGTGATGATGTGCTTAAGGAAACTCAAAACTGCCCGCGTACTAACGTTGTGTCTGAACGTGACTTACTATGACCGTGCTTACTATGACCGCAGTTTAAAAATGAAACCTAACATGACAACAGTAGCTGCAGCTATTGTTGTCATGTTAAACATGCATGTTTAACAACAACAAAACAGCTGGTTGGAAGTTTATATACCAATATAACAATTAACACACAACTTGAAAGATTGCTAAATATATAAATCAGGAAAACAAGATGAATAGAGCGAATTCCATTTATGTAATGTGTTATGAAACCCTGACATTGTTGCTATTCATCAATATAGGTATATCAGTTGTTTTGCGAATACATTGTAAAGACTTTGCCAGATACAACATATGAAGAAAGCTTATGGGTAAGTCCATCATGACAGACTTTATAGAAAGTTTTTGATGTCCAGAGCAGTAGACTTTGCTTTGGCCCCTTTATATAATGCTATGTTGAACCTTTCTGTAACAACAGTTAGCAAGTCAGCTCTAAAAAAAGATGATTAAAGTCCGTATGTTTATTATGTCATCTGCAAATAGAGCAACCTTTGAGCTCTTTAGGATGATCATTAATTTTGGTTAAAAGTTAACCCATTACTTAGTGATCCTAGTGTGAATTCGGAGCGTTTGGTACCATAGGGTCTGTGTGTTTTGTAATTGTGCTTTTATTGTTGTGATGTTTTGTGTTGATAGACAACTTGGCTTACCTTCTCGCTGATGTCTATTGTTAAAAATGATAATAAGATTGCTTCGTTACTGAAACTTGATACTTCTAATCATTCACTGAACGCCAAGAAATAAGTTTTAGAACAAAAACATTTTTTTTATGTTTATTTAATCTTTTATCTAAGGCGTTGTCAATAGTTAACATAAATTTCTTTAAAATGAGTATAAAATAAGAAATTTACTCTCAAAGAGTAAATTTCTTATTTTTATACTTATTTTAATTTCTAACGTTTTTAATTTTTAAACAATCTGCTTATATATATAAATATAAATATATATATATATATATATATATATATATATATATATATATATATATATATATATATATATATATATATATATATATATATATATATATATATATATATATACCTAATAAAATAGTTCTCAGTAATTTACTGATGGTTTTTTTTGTTAATTTACTGTAATATACTATTTACAATAGTATCATTAAATTATGACCGATCTGTAACTTTTTAAAATTTAATTCTTTATTCAATTTTTAAAACGAAATAAAAAAATATTTATAATACATAATGTATCTTTGTTTCTAATAATGATTTTATTACATTTTTAGGTAGAGTTTTTGCTGTTATACCTATTGCTGCTATACCTATTGCTATTATACCTATTGATGTTTCAAGTACTCCAAATTTCAGAAAGTTCATTTGCTCTAAGTTATTTTCATTAAAAATTAGATTTTAAATTTATCGAAGAACCTTCTGTAAGGTAAATAGGTCATTTTGTAAAATTCCGACAGATTTCAATGTCTTTACGCAGTAATTTACTGACTGGTCTGTAAATTGTTTAATAACTTCAAAATGATGAACTATTTGGATTCCATGATTTGTTTATACATATTTGTATGGTATAATTAAAAAATTAGTCTCAAATTTTAGTTTCCGAAACTAAGTAGATAAGTGAAAACCCTCAGTCTGTAAAATAGAATAGTCAGATTAAAAAAAAAATTGGATCATTATAAAAAATTTTGAGTCAAATTTAATAACGGTTCAAAAATATTAAATATATTCAAAGTCAATATGCCAAATTGGTTTGTGCAGCCCTTATGGAGTAATTTACTAACCGGTCTGTAAATTATACAATAATTTCAAAATGATGTACTTATTGGATTCCATAATTCCTTTATGCATATTTGTATGGTGTAATAATAATATATCCTCAAATTTTAATTTCAAAAACTAAGCAAATAAGTGAAAACCCTCAGTCTGTAAAATAGATGATTCTGAACAATCCCGACAGAATTAAAATTTTTTTTTTTTAGTATTTTGTTTTCTTATAGTTGTTGAATAAATATGGAGAATTTCAAGTCAAATGTAATAACGGTTCAAAAGTTATTCAAAAGTCAATATGATCCAAAAATATTCTCCTTTTCGGTACCATAACACTGCAAGTTTTCTATACTTAAGCCCCACTTTTCGTCAAAAATTCATTAATTTTTGCACTAAAAAAAATTCAATAATTTTGGATTCGCTTAACTTCAAAGGCCGAATGATCTCTCATTGTTTAAGTCAAGTCAAGCTTTATACAAAGATATAAATTATATATGTTATTTGTATTATAAAAAAATCGTCTGGAATGGCTATGTATGCCTTTAATACAAACACATAAGTTTGGCAAAAAGTCAATCAAGTATTAATCAATTCACAGTTGGAACTCTCTTCCTGTTAAAAATAAAAAATTATTTTCCAAAATGACAAATAGAAATGCATTCATAACCCATGTACAATAAGTTTATCCTCATTAAAAATAATGAATGAACTATCAGTTATGCAATCACCCCCTAGTTATTCTCTATAACTAAATTTTAAATAAAATAAAAAATAACTATATAAAACCCATAAAATAGAAATAAAGACATAAAACTCATAAAATAAAAATAAAAATATACAACTCTAAAAATAAAACATAAAAATGTATAAATGTTCATTTAGTCGCAATCAATACCCTCATTTTCATCATCCTGAAAAGTTTATACGGCTCCAAAGTTTGTGTCATATTTATTAAACCATGCAGCGTGTAATAAATAAACAATAAACTATTTTCTATGCAATCGCCCCACCTAATTCCCTATAACAATTGTTTTATTTTTTCATTTTTTTTTTTAATTTTATTTAATGCATATTTGATATTTCCGTTTCCTTCTAAAATACTATATATATTCTAAATATCCTTCTTTGACTTTTCTTTCCAAGTTATTAAACTTCTCTCCATTTTCTTTTCTTCTTTTTACCTGTTATATTTTCTGTTATTGATATTATTATGATTTTTATATTTTTATTTTGCATTATCATTGGTGATAATCACTATTTGCTACAAATGTTTTTTTCGATTATAGTAGTAAAATATATATAGGTTATACTTTTTTATATCACTTTATTTAGTATTATTATTACTATTATTCTTATTATTATTACTATTATTGTTATTATCATTATTATTATTTATTACTATTAATATTAACAATACTTATTATTATTATTTATAATTATTATGCCATAATTTAAACAATCAGAGGTCTTTACACATCATCAGTTTATAACTGTTCGTAAATGTCCCGCACGATTGTATATATATACAGTTATTATTAAATTGAAAATATATTGATTTGATTTGATTTGGACCATTTAATTAAAACTAATTTGACTGAGGAAAATGCTTGCCATAATGTTAATCAATGTTGAGAAAATAAATCAAAATAAATCAGAAACTAAAGATCAATAAAAAACAAAAAATGGATTGAAGAACAAAATAAAAAACCTATTGCATTAAGCTTTGGTACAGTTATAAACCGTAAAAATAATATTCCTCCAACTTCATTGTTAAAAAAGTTTATAAGAAACTGTGATAGTAGTTTACTATCACAAGTTTGTTAGTGGAGTACTGGAAATGAAGATAATGCTCAAGAAAAGTTTAAAGAAAAAGTTAACTGTGATGCTAAAAAATGTGATCTTGTAATAAATCCTAAATGCCATGACTGGTTCTAGCACTGATGGATTGTGTATTAACTAAGACAGCAACAAAACGATTGAAGTAAAGTGCTCTTTTTTAAAAAGAAATCTTTGTGTACAAAAAACATTCATGTACACAACATGTAAAATCCTGACTTCTTTTTGTTTGTTTGTTTGTTTTATTGATTGAAAAACATTGTTTGGTGCACTTGTTATGGTAAGTACTCAATTACACATCAGTGCATCAGTGAATGGAATTAAAGTCTTGTGTGCTTTGTGAGTGAGTTTGAAAAAATAAAATTTCAAAATAATTTATCTTCATGTCTTTATTTAAAACAAAATAAATTTAAATAAATTCTAGAAACAATTTTATTTTAATTTTTTATCAGTATTAACTCCTTTAGCTTTCTTTTTTTTTAACGATTAATAGTTACAAAATGTAAAAAGTGTAGAGTAGAGTTACACACAGAAATGTTGCAATGCGAAAATTTGATGTATCGGGAACGGTTGTGCAAAGAAACATGTTTACCAAAGAAATATGTAGTTGGGAATAAATTTTTTTGTTGCAAAAAATGTAAAAACTTTAATATAGTTTCCTAAATTTAAGTTGTGTTAAAAAAAATAATAAAAAAAATGTTAAAATTTAAAAATTTCAATGTTTTCTCAAGTGTGCGGTTTTATCAGAATGTTATAATAAAATGTTTATAATAAAAATATCTATAAATGAAATAAAGTGTTAAATTTTTTTTAATGATTATTTCTTAAATATTCATTATAAAATATTTGCAACTAAAAAGAATTTTAATTTAAAAAAAGTTAGAGAGTAACAAATAAAAAAATTACGTTAATTTATCTACTTTATTTATTAAAATTTAATTATTTTATTAGTGATTAGAAGTTATATCGTTGTATATATCATTTATTAAAAAAACAATTGTTGCGTTATAAAAATTAGTTTAACTTGTGCAAATTCTTGATATTCTTGATATTTATTAATTTTAATTGAATGTGAACTTGCTGTGAGCATTGACTTTGCATTATTAATAAATTGTTTAGTTTCAACATAGCGGTCACAGACGTCCGAAAGACATCTGTATAAACGTTATAAGTCCTTATGATGTTCTTAAGACTTCTAACAAACGCTCTGTACCCGCTGAAAATGAAATTTTGCAGCAAAAAATTTTATAAACTAGTAGAAGAGTAAATTTTTTTCTTAATGCTTGCTTTCAGTAATATGTATAGTGTAAATATATTGTAAATAACCAAACCATTGCAATAATATTAAGTGTTTCTTTTTTTGTTAACAATAATTGTTAACGAAAGTAAACTTAGCAAACTCAAATTTTAAATTTTGAAGTATCTTAGACTTACCTAATAGTTATGCTAATATAATAGTTATGCTAATTGGCACATAAAAACATCCATTAAATATGTTTATCACAAGTGAGGTTCTCGAAAATGTTTCTAGGTGCAATATGTCGCCAACAACCTTTGTCGACCCCAACTCATTCCAATGGCCCCCATCCTCCTCCACAACACTAAACCTCAATCCGCCACTGTAAGTACTTCGCCTGTTTTTTTGGGGTGGACAATACCTTTTAAATGATTATTTTTTCTTACCCTTTATAAGTACTCTTTACCATGCTTAGGATGTTTTATTTCACTAATAAATGCTTCATTTAAAAGTGAAATAGTTGCATAATATTTACTTTTATTATTATTTTTTCAAGTTAAAAGCATTGGTCTCATTTTTTCAACTTCATTTTTACAAATAACATGTCCTGCTTGAACCTTAAATTAAAATGCCTCAAACTCCCATAAGACTGTATATGTAACACTTACCCATAGATTTTTATTATTACAATTTTAGCATAACTCTATTTAAATTTTAGAGTTGGAGTTCACCAGTTCCATGTATAATTATTTTTAAGTTCAGATAAATGGCTAACAATGTCTTTTGCATTAAAAATCATTTTTGTACATTATACACATTCTTCCTCTAATTAAATTTTATTTTTTTTTTTTTTTTTTTTTTTTTGTTTTTATTTATTATATTTTCATAATATAGTTTACATAGTTTACATTTTTATCTTTATAACTTGTTTGTGGTGAAAATGTTTATTTGCAGAACTTGTGTGTCTTTACTTAGAAATTTGTTTTTCGAGTTTTTATATCCGGTTATAGTTTTGTTTAAATTCACAATTATATTTAGTTGTTAAACATCCAAATCTTCAGTTTTTTAAGAAATTATTAATCTTTTCTCCTTTCAGATACGCATTTAAGTTCTTTATTCATATCAGAAAACAGCTCATTAACATTACTGTTTGATAAGAACAAATTCGTATCATCAGCAAACATAATACTCCGAAGATTAATCATTAATATAAATTAAAAACATTAGAGGACCTAGAATAGAACCTTGTGGAACACCACAGGTTATTTCAATATAGTCACTTTGAAGGCCATCATTAGAGGTAACAAATTGCCTTCTATTTGATAAGTAACTTTGAAACCATTTTAGCATATTGTTATTAATTCCATAGTATTCGAGCTTTTTAAGCAATATTTTATGGTCAACGTTATTGAAAGCCTTCGAAAGATCAATAAAGACTCCTAGGGTATATTGTTTTTTTTCGAAAGATTCTGAGATTTCCCTAACAAATTGAATAATTGCGTGCTCAGTTGAAATATTTTTTTTAAAACCAAACTGTTTGGTATATAGTATATTTTTTTGGTCAAGATATTTAAATATTCTATTATATATTAATCTTTCTAATAATTTTGAAAAAGTGATCGAATCGAAATTGGGCAATAGTTGTTAATATTTGTTTTATCGCCTTGTTTGTAAATTGGTATAACTTTCGCAATTTTCAATTGATCCGGGAAAACTCCTTGTTTTATAGATGCATTAAATACTTTATAAAGAATATCCTTTCAGACTTTCATAACAATCTGCAACTATGTTACCACTTACTTCATCAGCACCAATACTTTTATTTCTTTTTAGAGATTTAAAGGCTCTATCAAGCTCATCCTGGGATAATTCAGAAGAATACTCATTGTTATAATAAGATTTGTTTATAGGACACAAGTAGTCTTCAAACGAAACTCTTGGTCATAGGAATTTTTTTAGAGAGATTGGTTCCAATTTCAGTAAAAAATTTGTTAAAAATGTTTGCAATTTTTCTCGGTTCACATATATTTACGTCATCAAATTTTATTGTTTGTGGTAAAGAACTTAAGTAATTTTTTGATTTTCCTGTTATTTCTTTTATTATTTGCCAGGTGCGCGTTGAGTTGTTTTTAAATTTATTAATCAGATTAGAATAATATTTTTTTTTAGATTTTTACGAATTTTTTCAGATAAATTTTTACAATTTTTATATATTTTTTCATTTGCAGAAGATTTAGTCTTTAAATATTTTATATACAACTTTTGCTTTATTTTTAAAGATTTTTTTAAGCCTTTTGTAATCCAAGGGCTGTTAAAGGTTTTATGACTTATTAATTTTTCACATACTGGAAAGTTAGCGTCATATACTAAGTAGAATGTTTCGAAGACTTTATTACAAATAGTACTTTATTTATTTTTTTGTCGTTGTAAATACGTTTTTTTACAGTTCTATTTTGTTTAATTTTATTAGATAATGTTGTGTTAAAGGTTAGAAAAATAGGGAAGTGGTCCGATAAATCAGTTTTTAAATGGAGTTATTTAAGATGTCTGTAGTAAAAATATTGTCAATGAGGGTAGCAGAATTCTTTGTTACTCTAGTTGAATGATTGATTAGGGGAACTGCGCCTGCTAAAAAAATTTCATCATAGAAACTTCTCACTTTTTTGTCCTCGTTATAAATAAAACAGTCCAAATTAAAATCTCTAATTATAAAGTTTTTTTTTCTTTCGTTATTACCAGCGTGGACTATATTACGTTGCAAATAAGCGCTAAAATTTTCGCACGCGCCGTCAGGTGGCCTATTGCAGCTGCTTATAAGTATGTTTTTTCCTTAGTTAATAATTAATTCAATTGTTGCGATCTCTTTTTCTTTGTCAAAAACGCTAAAATCGCTTCTAACTTTATACGCAATGTTTTCTTTAACGTTTGTCAGAACTCCTCCACCGCGTTTATTTGTTTGTCTTTCTAATGAGACTAATTCAAAATTCTTAAGATGAAAATTAGAATTATTTTCAAGTTCGTAAGTAGAGCACCAAGTTTCCGTATCACATACAATATTAAAAATGTTTTCAGTTTCTTCTAGAAAATGCCGAAAGTTTTCATTATTTTTGCGTAACTCCTTATATTAATGTGGAGGATTCTGATTTTTTCACTGTTTATTTCATTTATATTTTTAAAAAGAAATTCTTTAATGGTGCTAGGGCAATGATACAAACTTTCCGTGTACATATCACTAAAAAAAATTTACATCTGCGTCTGCGTTTTCATCTGATATAATGTATTTTCGTAGAAATTATAGGTTAGCAATTGAAAGTCATTCATTTTTATAATTATTTTTTCATGAACGCAGGTTTAAAGAATTTCTTTTTGTTATTGTTATTATTATTCGCGTGTTATCAGTTTGTTATAGACTACTTTTGCATACTTACCTGAGGATCTAAATTCTTTGGCTTTTGCAAAGAGTATTTTTCTTTTTTCAATCGTTCTTTTGCTGTAGTCGTCGTTGAGATATATTCGTTCATTACAGAGCTTTAGTCGTTTATAATGATCTAAGATTTTTTCTTTATCTTTATAGTTAAGGAACTTTACAACTATTGTTCGTTTTTTGTCCAGATTCTTTATGTTTTCCAGTTCTGTGGGCTCTTTCTATTTGAATGTCATGTTTTATAATTAATTTTTCTTTAATAAAACATTTTACTTTCGACTCGCTTTCTTCCCATGATTCGTTTTCTTCTTCTTCAAAACCTTCGAACCTCAAGTTGTTTCTGCTGCTACGATCATCTAATTCAGCAATTTTGTCGATAAAAAGTTCGCTAGAGTTTTTTTTTTCATTTTCTTTGATATGATTTTTTAGTTTTTCATTAAGTTCGTTCGTTTCCTTTATGGTTTTTTCGTATTGTTCGTTTTGAAAAATCATCCAGTTGTTTATTAAGGCAATTTCATTTTTTAGTGATATATTTTCGTTTTTTAATTGCTCTATTTTTCCTTCAAGTTTGTCAATTTTCTCTCCAAAGATTTTTAATAAAGTATTTTCATAGGCTTCTAATAGCTCTTTCACTTGCATGATTGTTAAACTTTTACGCATTTTTTTTTAAAGAAAAAGAGCGTCTTATCTCGACGAAAGCTTTACGCAAAAAAAAAGACAAATAAAAAAAAAAAATACAATGAATTCCAAAGATCATAAGCAGGCTAGCCTGATTCTAAGTTGATAAAACATTTTTTTTTTTTATTAAGAAATAATAAAAATTTACAAATTTTATATACTATTTCTGTATGATATATAAACATATACTGTATGCAATAAGTTTAACATTTTTTCCTCTCTTTATATATATTTCCGTTTTTATATTTTTATAACATTTATAACATTATAACATTTATAGCGCTTATAATATTGAAAATAGGTTTTTCACATAATTTTAACATTAATTACACCAAAAATAGTAAACAATATATATGCTTATATTTTTTAAATAATTTCTTGAGTCTCTATAAATATATATTTTGGTTTTTAATTTTTAAATTTGGTTTTGCGCCGTTGTGCGGAAACAAATCGAAAATATGGAAAAGGGTTTTAGAAGAAGTTGATTAAGATTAATTAAATACTTTCAGTAAAGAAAGATTTTATAAAGTAAAATAGAAAAATACATGACTTTTACAAACACCGCGTGACCAAAGTTACAGAAAACATTTAAATAACAAGTTCTATAAATAAGCGCTGGCAGTGATTGTCTAATCATAAATAACTATATATTTGTTGTAAAAAAGAAAATATATTTGCAGGAAACAGGAACACTTAGCTAAACATTTAGTTCTTGCTATGAGCCAGAGTATAAAATTTGCGCATATGTCATTAGTTTCAGGCTCCAATTCTCTATTTGACAAAAAACGTTTTTAATTTAAAAAAATTGACAGAAAATGTCCGCAGTGTTTCTTCAAACATGATATTTATGTTTTAAAATAATAATATTCCTGATGTTTCTAATTATTATCCTGATCACTGCAATTGGGTCAATTTTGGAATTGTTAAATATATGATGGCATCTGCTGTTCCATATTTTACTCATAATGGTTTGAGTGACTGTCAAAAGCAGCTGTGAGGTAGGGTTTTTCTCTGATAAATTCGTAGTTTCAATCGAGATTATTAAACTTATTGGAGAACAGTAGTCGAAAATGTGCAGATTGTCCTCAATTTTTCCGCAAGTTTTACATTTGTTGTTTTTAACAATCTGTTGTCTTGTGCTTTTGGCAAGCGAGGCAGCAGAGGGTAAGCTGTTTTGAAGAAATCGGAAAAGAATTTTTTTGTCGGTCCATATGCGTGGGAAGTAATTTTTTTTCATATCTATGTCTACGGCATTGTTGCTTTTATTGAACTGTTCCAGAATGGTTCGGCTGGCACGACTGTCTTTTGGTTTTTTGCCACTTTTTAATAAAAGTTTTTTGTTGATTTTAGGGGGATGTTAAACTGGCAACCGTATTTTCCTCAGATTTCAATTGTAGTTTTGTAGTACTGAGACATTTTGTTGTCCTAGTGTTTTGGAAAAGTGTTTTGTCTTAAAAAATTCCATCCTTGGTTTTGTTTAGTAAATTTTACAAGTGAACTTGCCACACAATACTTTGAAAAGTAGTAAGAATAGTGAGTTTTTTCCTCTTCGCATTCTTTTGTTTGGAAGAGCATTTTGAGGCGGAGCGCAAGACTTTGCTCCTTCGATGATTACATTCCGAGACCCCCGCTTTTGAGGAATCAGAAAAGTGTCTCTTGTTTGACCGGGTTGAAATTGATCTTTTGTCGCAGATTTTCAAAAATGGCTCCTTGCAAATGCTCTATAACCCAATCCGGAGTGAGCAACACGTTTGCTAGTAACCACAGTTGTGACATTTTTATTGTATTTATCAAAATAGTCTTTCCTCTAAGTGACGAAGTACGCAGTCCCAGAAACTTGAGCTTTTTCTCTATTTTGTTAAGAGCTAATTGCCAGCTGAAATTGGTTGTATCGCTCAGTTTGGTATAAAAGGTAACATTTAAATTTTTGAAACCGGTGTCATTGTTCCACTATATGTTATCATACATACATAATAATGCTCTCCGAAAGAGAGAGGCTTCAAAATCAGATGCTGAAGTGTCGCCAAACACCCATATTTATTCTACCGTAAAATCGAAATTACTTTTTAAAGTAAATTACTTTTTAACGGCTTACCTTCAAAAGTACTTTTTTTACTTTTTTAAGTAAAAATAAACGACATTTAAAGTCAATTTTAATGCGTACTTTTTCAAATAGGGGAGAACGGGGTGAGATGTGACATGGGGTGAGATGGGACTTGGCAATATCTCAGTGAAAAATTTAATAAAGCAAAAGTTTTTTTTATATATGTTATAAGTTTGCAATAGCTTCTTCATATGGTTGTGTTTTTTAAATTTCAGAAGTTTTTTTTTTTCGGATTTTTTGCGAATATGTAAAAATCTAACAATTTTCCTGGATTATGAAGACATCATTAATATTAAATATTTATGTGTTGTTTGCATATATTTTTATGTTTATGGTTTTTAATTATTTACTATTGTTTTATTTAACTACTGAAGAAATATGATTAGCATATGGCTACGAGAACTATATAAAATAAAGGTTTTCTCATACCTACTAGTGATGGGGTAACTTGGGACTGGAGAATTGGGGTGATCATTTTTTTAATTTACTGAACTTTAACTTTTATAATCAATATTTTTGTAAAAAAGCAAGTGAACAGAAAGCTATGTTTATGTTTATGATAAGATTTCAATGTTTACTTTATAGTAAAGTGTTTTTTGTCATAGAAAATAATAATTATTATATTGGATTTCTTTGTTACTTTGTCCTGAAGACATCTTTCACAGTAAGTATTGTTTTAATGCCAATCATTTTTGTATTTTAAATTCAGTTTAAATAAAGTTCTTCACTATTAGCCTTATTAAATTTGATCACATTATAAGTTTCATAGGGTTGTGATACTATTTTATTTTCATTAAAATAAATCTAAAATTTATAGCCTAATCTGGATTTTGGTTAATGCAATTAAAAACAGCATAATTTTTTAATAATGGAGTGACTAATATGAGAAATAATTTTTTGGATGCTAAGAAAGTACAAACGAGTGACAAGTCGGTTAAAGCCTGATGCTCTTACAATGAAAGCTGCTGTGATGGCTGTCGAATCTGGCACTTTATCACTACGAGCAGCTGCACAAGAGTATACAATTTCAAAATCAAGTTTACAGCGGAAAATAAAGGTTAATAAAGAAACTTCTTACAGTAACTTATACTTTGATGAACAACATAAATATATTTTTATTAAGACACAAGAAGATGAACTTTCAATATATCTTTGTCATGCATCTAATATGCATTATGGACTTGATGTTAGAGAAACAAAGCAACTTGCATATTAATTTGCAATTAAAAATAACATTAAAATACCAGAAAACTGGAAAAAGAGTGAAACAGCTGAATAGTTTTATTTATTCTTAAATTGTGCAAAATTATCTATTCGTACGCCAGAAGCTACCAGCCTCAGTCGAACAACTAGTTTCAATCCCACAAATGTAGATACTTCCTTCGAAAACCTTGACAGTGTGCAGAAGTGCTTTAACTTCTCTGCTGATTGCATTTACAATATTGATGAAACAGGTCTGACAACTGTTCATAAGCCAGTGAAAGTGATTGCTGGCAGAGCCGTGCCAAGGGCGGGGCCGGCCGGGCCGCAGCCTGGGACGCCAAAATTGGGAGGGCGCAAATTTTATTAAATTAAAAACAATAATCAGTTTATGAAACAAATTTTCACGGCGTGGCTGCTGTTGATAAGAAAATTAGTTAAAATTCCCCCTCTTGACACAAACTCCTATATATTAAAGCTCATTTACTGAACGAAAGAGCGCCCTCTAACACTATCAGCTGAAATGGACAAGGATGAACTTCATTCATCAATCTCAGAAATTCCAGTGGCCTCGGAAGAAAATTTTCAACACAGGGATCCAGCGACACGGCCTATAATAACGGGCAAAATAAGATGCTTTTTGATTGAGCATGGGCCAGAGCAAGACAGGAGAGAATTTTTCCCAAACACGCTTTGTAATTTTGACAACAGAATGCGACACTTTAGCTCAAAATGGTATAAAAAAATTCATCCCAATGGTGAAAAATTTGTTCGCATTAGGCTGCAGCACAGCAACAAAAAAGATTCTTTGTTTTGTTTTTGCTGTTTATTATTTTAAACAACAAAAAACAACAATTTCTTAGAAATTTCCAAAGGGTTTTGTGACTGGAAAAAACTAAACCCAAGAATTCCTGAGCATGAAAACAGCAATGAACACCAATGAAGCTATTCTGATTGGAAAACTCTTGAAAAAACCTCAAGGAAAGAAAGACCCTGGATTCTGATCTGCAGAAAGTTATCAGTGGAGAGATGAAAAAGTGGTTGTTGATGCAATTTTGTTCTGTGCCAAGAATCTCGCTCTTCAGGTAACAATGGAAGATATCGGTCAACAAAACAGTGGTATTTTTCTGAGCTAAATTGAGTTGATCAGCCATTATTATCCTTTAGTGGCTGAACACATTGCGTACGTTAAAGCAAAAAAACCCACAAAATCCTACTTTTCTCCTCAAATTCAGATGAGCTGATTGAGTTACTTGGGCAGAAAGTTAGGAACGAAATTTTGTCAAACATCGAAAAAGCTAAATGCTATTCGGTTCTGTTTGACTGGACTCCAGATACCTCCCACAAAGAGCAGATGACTCGATTATCAGACATGTCCACATCAGTGATGAAACCAGCACAATTAGGAAAAGCTTTGTGGATTTCATTGAATCTTACAAAAAAACTGGAAAAGGTTTTGCAACAGAGATAGCTGAAGAATTGGAGTAGGATGGTCAAAATATTTCCAATTGCCGGGGCCAAGGCTATGACAATAGAGCCAAATTGTCTGGAAAATACAATGGCGTCAAAGCTCACATCCATTCTCTTAATGAGTCAGCAAGATTTGTTCCATGCGCAGCTCACACTTTAAATCTTGTTGGTGTTCATGCTTCCGAGGTTTCCCCACTCATGATTACGTTTTTTGGAAAGGTTCAAGCCATCTTTATCTTTTTTTCAACTTCCGCGTCAATATGGGAAAAACTGATGAAAACGTTGACCACCTCATTAAAGGGAAACAGTGACACAAGATGGTCTGCCAAAAAAGAAGCAATCACACCATTGCACAGACAAATCAAAGACCACAATCCCATGACAAATGCTGTCACAGTTAGCAGTGTAAAAGAACTTCTCATTCAAATTGATTTCAGTTTTTTTGTTTGTTGGATTTCTGGTGTCAAATTCTTTCTCTAATTGACCGGGAAAACAAACTGGTTCAGTCAAAAACATTTCAATTGACATTGCCGCAAAAAAAATGAAAGAATTGAAGGCTTCCATTCAGAATCTTTGAGATGTTGGGGTGGACAACATTATCAAAGATGCCTGAGAAAAAGCTAACCAGAGCGGAATTGATGCTGGCTTTCCAATCAAGAGGAAGCGCAAATTGAAGCGGTTGGCACTTTATGAAGCTGAAGATGACTCTAACCTTCTTACAGCAGAAACAGAATTCGGATCTCAGTGCAACTTTGTGTTTGAAAGCATTATTACAGAAATTGAGTGTCGGTTTGAGGCTTTGTTTTGTAAATTTGAGATAAATTTGCAAATTTATCTCAAATTTACAAGGCAGATTTAGATTCTTCCGATTTCAAGTTAGAAATGGCAATCTTTAAATATCAAGCTGCCTCAATGATGGATAACTTTGAAAAATCTAGCCCCATCGACATTATGCAGCTCATTCATAAATATTCTTTGACCGATGCTTATCCCAACACGGCAATTGCTATTCGCAACTTCCTCACCATATCAGTCACGGTTGCTACGTGTAAGAGAAGTTTCAGTAAACTTAAGCTCATAAAAAACTATATGAGGTCAACAATGGGCCAAGAACGTTTGTCTAGTTTGGCTATAATTTCAATTGAAAATGAAGTGGCAAACAACATCGATTTTTTTCAAGAAAAGCCAGAAAAGTGACATTGAACTAAGTTTGTGCAACCTTAATGACAATATTTACTTATAACTTGATGTGATAAGTTTTGTGATCAATAAATCATTTTTTTCGTTTAATTTTCTTCTTTTTTTTTTTAGGTTGGGGGGCGCAATTTTCTTATCTTGCCCGAAGCGCAAAATTGGCTAGGTACGGCCCTGATTGCTGGTAAAGAAGTAAAGCAAGTAGGACAGGTAACTACTGCTGAAAATGGAACCCTAGTTACAATGATGGGTTGCATTAATGCCCTTGGAAATTTTATTCCACCGTTTTTGATATTTCCTCGTGTCCATTTTCGTAGCCATATGCTTAAAGGTGCACCAACAGGTACAAAAGGTGATGCTAATCCTAATGGATGGATAAATACAGAAATTTTTTGAAACGGTTTGATCATTTTGTGGAGTATGGAGATCCTAGTAAGGATCATCCATTACTTTTAAAAATGGACAACCACAAAACTCATATATCGAATGAACTGATGGATAAAGCTAAGGAAAGCAATGTTGTGCTCTTGACATTGCCACCCGATTGCAGCCACAAACTCCAACCACTTGACAGATCAGTATTTGGGGCATTAAAGAAATTTTACAATTCAGCATGTGATTCATGGTTAAAGGCACATCCAAATACTCCTATGACGATATATGACATTTCTGAAAATTTAGGAATAGCTTATACGAGAGCCTTTACTTCCCAAAACATTCAAAATGGTTTTAAAGCAGCTGGCATTTTCCCGTACAATCCATATGTTTTCAGTGATGTCGACTTTTTATGTTCTTATGTATCTGATTCAATTCCAGCAAATGACAATTCCGACAAACAAACAATCCCCACATCACTGTGTATAGTATCTGAAGTTATTAATGAAAAGAAACAACAAATCAGCACTTCTGCCTACCATTGGACAGCAGAAGATGTAAGAACATTTCCAAAAGCAGGTGAACGGGTGGCAAAGAGAAAAAGTGCAAAAAGAAAATGTTCTAGGTCTCTGGTATTGACTGACACACCAACAAGAAATGAACCAGTTGAAAGTTTATCAGAATGTAAAAAAAAAAAGAAGATAAAGATAAGAAAAAGAAAAAAAGTTACCCCCTCAGACATCAACGTAATTTTGACTCAATTTAAACATCAAGCAACCTGTTGAACATAGTTACAAATGCATTTAGAATGGTATTTTATTTTTGTTAAACATAAATAAATTTTGTGTATTGTTATGTTTTATATGGAGTAGAATAAACAATAAAATAATGCCTATTATTATTTGTTTCTATTTTTGTCCCATTTTACCCCAACCATTGTCCCATTTCACCCCAACATGGGTGACATGGGACAAACAGTGTCACTTTAAAAAACCAAGCCCTTGAACTTAATTTGATGGTTATATAATGGGTTTTGTAATAATTTAACATGGCAATTCATTGAACTATAGTTTAAACCGATTTGTTTGGTTTTTGTGGAAAATTTAAAGCGCAGCACGCAAGCAAATTTTTTCGTCCCATCTCACCCCGTTCTCCCCTAACAGTAACGCATTTAAATAAATAAATTGATGTAATAAAGTTTTACTTGTAATATGATTTCTGTAAAATAAAAAAATAACTACTTTTAAATGTAAGGGAATTATATATTTTAATATGAATTATATATTTTAATATGAAAGTAATTTACGCTTGAAAGTAATTCGAGTTTTTACATCAAAATAAGTAAAAGAGCCAAGTCTAGCTACGATAAAATTTTAATCAAACTTACAGTATTCAAAAAAACAGAGTTTAAAAAAAATAAATAATAGTATTGAAAATAAAAATAACTTTATAAAAAAGAAAGTAGCTGAACTTGAAGATAAAATCCGCAGAGACTTATCGGGGAATAAGGAGAAAGGTAATGACACTTGGGAAGAAAGTAAGCGAAATTTCTTAAAACAAAGATAAATTTTCAAGATTAATTTGTAATCAGTAG
This sequence comes from Hydra vulgaris, assembly GCF_038396675.1. NCBI lineage: Eukaryota > Metazoa > Cnidaria > Hydrozoa > Anthoathecata > Hydridae > Hydra > Hydra vulgaris. The sequence goes on along the minus strand of NC_088927.1, from coordinate 53,249,511 downwards.
AGCTTATCATTTATGCTAGAGTCACTTCGTAAAAAGTAATTATTTTATTTTGCGGATTTTCTAACAACAAAAATGGATTCAAGTGAGAACAAAAACTTAGAGTCAAACTATTTAAAATTTTTTCAAGTTAATGATTTTTTCCAAGACAATGAATCACACCACGGTGCATAGGAACATACTCTAAGACCTTGCAACACATCCGCAGAGATTTTATTTTTGATTATCATTAGAAAACATTTCCTCATTCAAAAAATGTAAACAACAACTTTTTTTAGTGGGGGCCTGGGGAGAAAACACACATTTTAGAGCAGTGCCCAGAAATTTTGTTGTTCAAGATAGGTAGCTAATAAGCATGGGGCATACTCAAATTTTTAGTATGTTGATACTGGTAGCAAATGAAGATGACTTGCAAAAAATTAAGGTAATTGAAGCTAAACCAACCCCGCCCCGATCCCTAACTGCCCCCTTCCTAGAACTACGTCTCCTTTAATCGTAATTTTTTTTTTTTGCTCTATCATAAAGTAGATCAAAATTCATCGACAGATTTCAAATTTTATCAAAAAATCTCTTTTCGTTTAAGATTTATAACAATGCAAAGCCTAAAATTACCCCCTGAAATAACCTTAAATGGTCTCAACTTTTAAACGAAAAGTTTTTTTTTGATGTAATTTGAAATCTGTCGATGAACTTTGATCTAGTTTAATATAAAACAAGCAAAAAGTTGAAAAGTGTTTTTTGGAACCATACCCTGGGGAGGGCTATAAGGGGTCGAGAAGGGTTTGCTACAATTATTTATTACAGTAAAAAAAAAAACTCGATTTTTATGGTTACATTATGATTGATATTGTACATTTCAAAGTCATACTAAACGTTTGTTCATAGGAGATTTAACACTTTACTTTTTACAAACTACATTCCTGCAAATAGAAAGCTACTTTAAAAGTGCTTGTAGTTGTACGCAACAACCGCGTTTTTCAGCGCCTCTATATAGTTTGGGCTGTGCTCTCCAACTTTTCTCATTCGCCAAAACTGATTGAAATCCTGATGAATGGATTCGAGAGCTTGTTCAGTCCAGTAACCTAAGCCTATAGAACAGTAGAAGTACAAAAGAAATGCAAGTTTATTTAATAAATATTCGTCGTAAATTATGCAAATTTTACGATTCAACTGTTGAAATAGAGTATTTAATTACTAAGATTATAAATTATTTTTAATCAAATTTAAAAGTTATTTATCATACCAAAGACTCCACCTTTCATGTTGATAAATTCAATAACATGTTGCTCAATTATGTGTACCTTCAAAGGAATTGTAGCCCTTAGATTTCTATAGCTCGTAGAGAACTCCTCTAGATCTTTAACATACGTGGAACTTAATGATTTTCCAAAACAACCATGGACTATTTTTTCAAAATCTCTAAGTACCTTAATATATTTGGCAGCGGAAACTCCAAGACTAAACTCTTGAAAAAACAGTTCAAAGCTGTCTATGTTTTTAAGCAATTTATGACAAGCATTGCCTTCCAAACGATGCTGCCCTTGGTAGGACACTCTGCAGATGTTTATTTTAGACAGATTGATTAACAAACTGTAACCCACACTCCTTGTTTTCAAATAAATTTTTTTCAATCTCTTTTAAAATTTTGTCTACAACACCTAGCAGTATATGTAGTCCAGGAATTTTTACAAGTTCTAGTATTTTTTTGTTTTTGTTGCCTGTTAATAAAGGGGAGTTAACAACATTAGTGTATTTTTTAGCTTTTTTTAAATTTGCACCATCAGCCATCCATTGGTCGTACAATGTACACAAAGACTCTAGAGTATAATGATCAGCTTTTTGAAAGTCAGGAGATGACGTCATGCAATACGTACAAGGGTGTTTTGATGTTGCAGTTTGTTTTCCAACCATTTGAAGCAAAATCTTTAGATCTTCAGATACTGTGTAATCTAAGGATGAAATGTTTAGCTTATCCAATATTAACCGCAAGTTATGGTATTTTTCGTTCAATGAAGGCAAAATGGCCAATATAATAGTTTTGTGGACGCTTGAATCTTTAAAATCTTTGCACGCATATCCGTCACTCTTGCTCAGTTTCTCTGGAATTTTATTATTTTTTAACTCTGGTTTTAGGGTTATTGACAGTGTAACTTTTAGGAATCCCTGCCCTCCATCTACACCTAATTTGATATCAACATCATTTGTTTCTTGACTTCTGTGATGAAGTACCATTGCTACGAGTTCTTCAATGTCATTGCATTATCTGCAGTATCTTTTTCTACCAACTATACATTCATAAAAAATCAAAATGAATAATACAAATTGCAATCTAGCTATAAAATAATTTTTTTGGAAATAGTTTACTTACCTCTTCACTTTCTTTTAATTTTAATAGCAATGGGAGTTTATCACAATTGAATAAATTTCCAATTATTTCGTTGTTCTCAATCAGTTTAATATTGAAACCGGATTCCACACTTTTTCGTCCTGCCTCACTTCTCAGAAATCGTGCAACTTTAATCATGTTGCGATTACTTATAAATCATAATAAAGTTATTACAAAAATTCGCTTTAAACTCATAACAAATTTATTTTTAAATGTATTTTTAAGCAACAAAAATTTACCTGGAATGTAGTTTTAATTGAAGTTTGTTCAATTTATCTATAGAAAAGAAAGGTTTCTTAACCTCAGTCTTTCCGAAAGAGACAGTGAGTTGCTTCGGACCAAAGGTTTTCAAAACTAAGGTGTTCTCTGAGTCATTTGTGCTGAAATCTTTGATAGAGCTCGACAGAAATTTTCCTTGTGTTGTTGGGGATGTTGATTTTACAATGGCAGTCAAATTCTTTTGTCTTTTTAATTTCGTACAGGGATGTGGAATTCCCTGTCCCACTTGGGCATAACAATGTTGACAAACTAGTCTTTCTGCAGGTTTATTTGAAACATCTTCAGCGCCTTGATAAACAAGCTTTCCTGAAACACAATCAACCATTGGGGCCAATATTTTTTCCATTTTTGATTTGCGCCCATTTTCACAAATAAAACATTCACATTTTTTCCCTCTAATAACTCTGGTATTCAGGTCTAAATTTTATAGCGCTTGTATAACAACTATAATAACTAAAATAGCGAAACTAAATTTTAAATGAAGTAAATTAAACATCAATATAGTTATAATTACCTTCATAACACGGCCGCATAATGAAGTAAGGATCAGTCCCTGCAAGCTTTTTTCTACATTTTGAGCAAAGCATGGTAGGAAGGTCAGGATTATCCGCTGAATAATCTTTCCAGAATATAGTTTTGATAAGGTTTGAGTAGTCATTTTTCTTTTTATTTAGATTTAAATAAGTTGTTTCAGGGTTATTTATTGGTCTTAAATCCGTGCCTTTCCTGAAGCAGCAAATGCAAAAATTTTTTACAAAATCACTACGTTCTTTTGCATGTTTAGGCATTTTAAATGAATGCTTCAAATAAAAACTTCTGATATGGATTGATAATATTGGCATGATATATCGGTTATATCAATCAAATGTCAATATAATGCCTATAAACACATGTCAATATAATGGCTAAAAACATGCTTTCAGTTCGTATATCAACGCGTGCAAAGAGTTATTATGCAACTGTTAACAATTAGCAACTGCTAACTTTTACTAATTGGTAATAATTAAAGGTTGGTTTGCTTTGTTTTTATTTCAATAAAAATGTAAATAGAAAGTAATAAAAATTACTTATCCGTCTGTAAATTTTAATGTTAAACAAAAATTTTTAAAAACTTTAAAAAATAAAATTGATAAATCTATTACAAATATTTCTGAAAATCTAAATATGGGGCATGGGCATGATTTTGTGGTGTTCGAGAAGATTCCCCAAATCCCCCCTTGGGTATGGTTCCAAAAAACACTTTTCAACTTTTTGCTTGTTTTATATTAAACTAGATCAAAGTTCATCGACAGATTTCAAATTACATCAAAAAAAAACTTTTCGTTTAAAAGTTGAGACCATTTAAGGTTATTGCAGGGGGTAATTTTGGGCTTTGCATTGTTCTAAATCTTAAACGAAAAGAGATTTTTTGATGAAATTTGAAATCTGTCGATGAATTTTGATCTACTTTATGATAGAGCAAAAAAAAAAAATTACGATTAAAGGAGACGTAGTTCTAGGAAGGGGGCAGTTAGGGATCGGGGCGGGGTTGGTTTAGCTTCAATTACCTTAATTTTTTGCAAGTCATCTTCATTTGCTACCAGTATCAACATACTAAAAATTTGAGTATGCCCCATGCTTATTAGCTACCTATCTTGAACAACGAAATTTCTGGGCACTGCCCTAAAATGTGTGTTTTCTCCCCAGGCCCCCACTAAAAAAAGTTGTCGTTTACATTTTTTGAATGAGGAAATGTTTTCTAATGATAATCAAAAATAAAATCTCTGGGGATGTGTTGCAAGGTCTTAGAGTATGTTCCTATGCACCGTGAACTGAAAGCAAAACGACTAATAAATAAATAATAAACAAGTTTCAGGTGCGTCATTTTAATTCATGGAAGTTAAAAAGCTCTTATCGAAACAATCTACCTTCCTAAATGCCATCAAATCAATGGACACCGATGTTTTTAAAAACTATTATTGGCGACATTGACACGGTTAATGTTATGAAAGTCCTGCTGCAACAACATTTTTTGTAAAATTTATAAACAGTTTAAATTTATTTTGTAAACGCTATTATGATTGTGTAACAGTACACTCTTAAAAAAGTTCCGGTAAAATTTGCATGAACTGTTCAGGTTTTACGCCTAAAACTTCAGGCGAAACTATTGAAAGTTCGATCGTTGTGTTCTGATGATTCCTTTTGCCGGAACAGTTCAGGATTAGTTTAGGTCAATAGTTACTGTTGATATAAATTAATCCTGAACTTTAGAAAAAACGCACGAACCTGTAACAAACCTGATCTTTTAATCTTATTTTTCCGCTTTTTAAAAGAATATGCTCGATAATGGGTGTATACGATTACTGCACCGGACGCGTGCGCATCCCTAACACACATCAACCGACAAAGAGAAGAAGCAGAAGCAGATGTAGAAGAGGAGATTCACTCGAAAGACGCCGAAGAAAGCAAGCGAGCGGAAGAAGTGAACGAAAAAGGTCGAGAAAAAATGGGCGAAGACAGCACGTGGCAAAAAATTGCAGTGCATCACCACCGACTCCCCACAAAAATGATCCAAAAAAAATGTGTGGGAACGAAACAAGCAAAGCAACACGCTGGAAAATGGTTAAGTTTTCGTATTTATTTTTCCCAAATTTTTATCAACGGTTGTTTTAAAACAAATTTACCTTTAAACGATTATTTCAAAACGAAACTAATTAACTCTAAACCACCTGAAGTTGGCGCTCCAAAAAAGCTTATTAGCATATTCATTCCAATAATAAATAAACCTACGCGTGTGACTAGCGGTAGTGCAACGTCAATAGACCAAATTATAACTAATGAATTTATCAATACAAAAATTAAAACTGGAATATTTAAAACAGACATTTCGGATCACTTTCCGATTTTTATAATATCAAATAAATGCATTCAGCCGGATGCTTATAAAAAAAAAGTTACAACACGATTTATAAATGATACATCCATAAAATATTTTCATTATCTTATATCGTGTGTAAATTGGAACGAGACGCTAAAAAATCAAAATGCCAATGAAGCCTACGATATCTTCTTAACTGAATTTCTTACTCATTATAATGAAGCATTCCCTAAAATTACTAAATTAGTCAAATCGAAAACGCTTTTAAACCCATGGATAACGAAGGGAATCCTTAAATCTTCCAAAATTAAACAACGATTATATTGTAAGTTTCTTAAAAAAAGAACTTTGGTAAATAAAACTACTTATAAAAGTTATAAACGTTTATTTGAATCTGTTCTAAAACGCTCAAAAAAAAACTATTATTCTGAAAAATTAAAGAAAAACAACAGTACACAAAAAACATGGAACATTATTAAAGAGGTAATTGGCAAGAAAAATCTGGACCGAAATCCACTTCCAACTAATCTTAAAATTAATAATAACTTAATTGTAAATAAATCATTAGTTGCAGAAACACTTAATAACTTTTTTGTTAATGTAGGTTCGAATTTAGCCTCTAAAATAGAACTATCTCAGACAAACTTTCGTTCATACCTAACACCAAATAAATCTGACATGTCTAATCATGAACTTACAGAAGATGAATTATTAAACTCAGTTTCTTTACTAAAACCTAATAAAAGTTCGGGTGCTGATGATGTCAGTAGTATTGTCATTATTAAATCAATAAGTTTTATAAAAATACCACTTTTACATATTTTTAATTTATCTTTAAAACACGGAGTTTTTTCTGAAAACTTAAAATGTGCAAAGGTTACACCAATCTATAAAACAGGTGATCCTTCTGATGTCTCAAACTACAGACCAATCTCAATTCTTACCTGCTTTTCCAAGATTTTAGAACGTGTTATGTATAACAGACTGTTTTCTTTTTTAACTAATAATAAAATTCTTTACGATAAACAATTTGGGTTTAAATCTGGCCATTCAACCGATCATGCAATCATTCATCTAGAACACGAAATATTTAAAGCTTTTGATGAAAACAAATTTACTTTAGGCGTCTTTATTGATCTAAGTAAGGCTTTTGATACGGTGGATCATAATATTCTCCTGCACAAACTTAAAAATTATGGTATCATAAGTTATAACTTAGCATGGTTTAAAAGTTATCTAGCAAACAGGAAACAGTACATCTCGTTTAATGATAGTAAAACGGATTTAGCGACAATTTCCTGCGGCGTCCCACAAGGATCAATTTTAGGGCCCCTTTTATTCCTCATTTATATAAATTAATTAAATAAATTTTCAAGTATCTTAAATTCAATCCCATTTGCAGACGACACCAACTTATTTTAATCTGATAAGGATATTAATTCCTTATTTGAAACAGTAAACAAAGAGCTTGCAAAACTAAGTGAATGGTTTATAGCAAATAAATTATCCATAAACATAAAAAAAACAAAATATACTTTCTTCCATCGTCTTCATGAAAAGAGACTCATCCTAATAAATCTTCCAATTTTTGTTGTAAATAACTCTTGTATAATAAGAGAGCGTTCATTGTTATTTCTTGGTGTTGTTATTGATGAAAATGTGAGTTGGAAGGAGCACATATATATAATTCAAAATAAAATTTCGAAAAACATTGGTCTACTTTACAAAGCTAAGCAGTTATTAAATCAAACCTGTTTAAAATACATTTATTTTTCATTTATTCATAGCTACCTAAGTTATGCAAACGTTGCCTGGTGTAGCACTAACGTAACTAAAATAAATAAACCATTAATTAAACAAAAGCATGCTTTAAGAATTATTGGTAATGTAGATCGTTTCTCACACACTAAACCTCTATTCATTAAATTTAATATTCTCAACGTATTTCAATTAAATCTTTATCAAATTCTTATTTTTATGTTCAAAGTTAATAAAAAAATAGCACCTATTTTATTTAACTCTTTTTTGGAAAAAATATATCATCTATACCCAACACGATTTTCAGAAAACAATTATGTTCAACCTAAAATCTATTACTCTGTTACTAAGTTCTCAATTGCTAACAGAGGTCCTAAACTTTGGAACACGCTATTAAATAATGAGTTAAAAACTATTTCTTCTATTAAACAATTTTAAAACAAACTTAAGCAAAAACTTTTAATCAATAACAACGAATTAAAATTTTTCTGAAGCCTTTGATTAGGAGTAATCACGTTTGTCTATTTCTTTATAAATATGGTTTAAATATATATTCTATATACATTTCAATTTGTACATTATGACGTTGTTTTTTATCTAATATAATAAACTTTACATATATAAAAGACACATTAAGAAACTAAAATGTTTTTAAAAATGTTTTTTTTTTTTTTTTTTTTGTTTGTTTGTTTGTTGTTCGTGTATTATCTGTTATTTTATGATTTAAATTCAAAAGGTTTATAAATCTAAAACCAGTTAGGAAAAAAATAATTTAATTAAAATAATTAATTAAAAAATCTTCGTATACTTTTGGATATATTACACTGTAATATAGCGTTAAATGTTTTTTAGTTTTTATTTATCGTTATCTTATTTTAACGCAACGTTTTGTTTAACATTTATTTAACGAGTTACTTTGTTTTGTATTTTTATTATTGACATTTTTATTTAAAGGGGCTTGGTGATAAGACAGAACTTGTCTTCTTCTTGCCCCAGCCATGTATTTATATATTTGTATTGCATAAACTTGTAAACTTTTCTTATCGGCGAAATACATAATAATAATAAATAATAATAATAATATTCTTAACTACGGAACTCCTACGTAGGGATGGAATATGTCTCGACGCTAATAAATGGATATAATAAGCATTTTCTCAGTCAACGTTGCTGGTCTAATAAATAAGCAAAAACGAGATACAGTTTTAAATAATTTTAAAAAAACGATGAGTTATCTAAAAACTGGAAAGGCAGCGTTTACCTCTGCAGGGAAGACCTGCACTGGGATAACTATAATATGCAAACACGAGCTAAAACCGTATGAAAAAATTTAACGGCGTAAATTGAATTTTTAATTACGTATTAACAAAATTTAACAAACAAAAAATTCTTTCGGTAAACGTATACGTTCCCTCGGAACATGAGTTTTCTTAACGCAGAAATGTATTATTTGAATTAATCGAAAACAAAATTAAACATGAATTTAGAAAACGTTATAGTCGTCTTGGCGGGAGATTTTAATATGTTTTTAGACAAAATTGATAGGCACCCACAAATTTACAGGAAAAAATGCTCCTCGACGGAGAATTTTAAAAAATTAATAAACTCGAAGTAGAGGACACGTGGCGTCTTTTTAATCCAAACAAACAAGAATTCACTTATAAAGCCACAAGTAATATTTCTTAATCTCGACTCGATAGAATCTATTTAAGTAAAAAAACGAGACAAAATGTGGAGATAGAGCACGAGCCGATGACGCATTCTGACTACTATAACGCGTGCGTTGCCTCCATTACCCTTGACAAAATAGAAATGGGTAAAAGTCTATGGATTTTTAATAATAAACACTTAGAAAATAAAAACTATTTATATCAAATTGAAATAATTATTACCAATAAAACATCCCAAAACGTAAAATCTAAAAAAAGAAACGTGGGAAAATCTTAAAAGTGAATTAAAAGAACACGTAAAAAATTTTGTAAACAACAGGCAAAAAATAACTGGATTGAAGAATATAAATTAAAAAAAAAATTTAAAAACGCAGTTAAAAAAGCGCACCTAAACCCGCTCATGCAGATTTTGAGTGCTGAAATCAAAAACAAACTTAAAATTTTTGAAACAAATAGGGCGTATGGTGCGTCGATAAGAGGAAAAATTAAATAGCGACTTGAAGGCGAAAAATGCATTCGCTCGTTTTTTCAATTAGAAAAGCTAAAACCAGCAAAACAAGTAACAACAAAAATAAAGGATAAGAACAATAACATTGAATCAGAAAAGTATGAAATCCAAAAAGAGCTTGAAAATATTCACAAAGAACTTTACGCAAGCGAAAAGTGCGACAAAAAAAGTAAAAACTTTCTTTTTTCCAAAACATCGCCTATTCAAAAAGTACCCAAAACTTTAAGTAAAGAACTAGAAATGCCAATAACAATTATAGAAATTAAAAGCGCGCTGAAAGCAATGCAAAATAACAAATCACCCGGAAGCGACGGCCTTATCATCGAATTCTACAAGCAAAATATTTATTTGTTTGAGGAATTGCTGGCCGCAGCTATAAACGAAACTTTTAGCAGCGTTGACATGTGCGAAAGCCAAAAAAAGGCAATAATCATATGTTTGTTTAAAAAAGGAGATAAGACATATATCAACAATTGGCGTCCTGTCTCCCTTTTGAAAACAGACTATAAAATCATAACTAAGATAATTACAAATAGACTGAAAAATGTTCTACCTTTGATTATAAATGAAAATCAAACGGCATGCGTCCCGCGTAGAACCATATATTACAATTTATCCTACACCAGAGATATTATAAGAATACCCAACAAAAACCAACTTGATGCGTCTATTATATCCATTGACCAGGTCAAGGCATTTGATACAGTTGATAGAAGCTATCAATATGACACTATATCTTTTTTTGGTTTTAATACCGTATTTACAAATTTTATGAAAACGATATATTACGACATAAGCGCGCAAATAAAAATAAATTTTCATCTGAAAAAATTGAAATTCACAGAGGAGTAAGGCAGGGTTGTCTTTCAATGATTCAATGATATCATACTTGCCGAAATTCTCTTTCGATGATTCTATATATCATACTTGCCGAAATTTTATCATGATACATAAGAGCAAACAAAAACATAAAAGGAATAACAGTAAACCAAAAAGAAAAGAAAATCCAGCTATACGGTGACGACGCAAACTTCTATTTAACAGGAGATGAATCGATAAAAAAACTCGACAGGGCCTCAGAACTCAATGAGCGAGCCACAGGAGCCAAATTAAATGCAGCCAAATGCCAAGGCTTGTGGCTAGGAAAAAATAAGACAAAAAATAAAGAAAATTTTCTAAACTTTAACTGGGAAGAAAATACTCCTAAAAGCTCGGGCATTTATTTTTCCAACAGAGATTGTTTAACCAACACCAAGCAACGGAACGAAAACATTGCCATTATTCAAAAGAAAAATAAATGCTGGCAAATGTTTGACATATCCTTTAAAGGAAAAAGAATAGTAATTAATCAAATACTCTTGAGTAACTTTTGACACTTAGCTTTTACGTTGCCAATACCTAACGATAGAATTATCAAGTTTATTGGAAAAATTGTTGAAAATTTTCTCTCGAGCAACAGCTCAATTAAAACAAACCAAAAAGTTTCTAAACTTTCTATAAGCCGCGGAGGTTTAAACATAATAAATATAGACGAAAAACTAAAATCCATCTAGCTGACTTGGGTGGCAAAAATTTTCAATCACACCCTAACAGGCGCATGGAAAGACGCTGCGAAGCATATTTTCAATAGTTATAAAAAAACTAATCAACGAGAAAGTATATTTATCACAACCCACTCAAGCAGCGCAATCGATACTGTTATTCCTGTGTTACAATATTCCTGTGTTATAATACTCCTGTGTTCTACCAGCAACTAATTAAAAACTGGAGTCACATCTTTAACGGCGAGAGCGACATAAAAAATACGTTCATTGAGGAAATCCTCAACCAGTCCATTTTTTATAACAATTTTATTAGAGACAAAAACTACCAGACTCTAAAACCTAAAAAAGAAACTACTTTAAACTAAATATACAAAATATGTGATCCTGCAAAGGTTTTTGTTCCTGGTTTCTTGGATCACCAGTTAACTGGTCTTAAACAAACAACATTTAAAAAAATTAAAAACTCCATTCCACGTGTTTGGAAAACAAAAATTAAAAAGGAAGGTCAATCTTATGACCAAAACAAATCAAATTTCACCCTAAGAAACTTTATACACCCCCTAAAACCGGTTTTGATTACCGACCTAACATCAAAATCAATTTACGATTTTCTTATGAAAAAGAAATACAGTTTGGGTGTAACAAACCTGTTTACAAGGCGGAACTCTGTTTCTGAAAAGAGCATAACGGGTACCTCAAAGGAATGGTCCCTCCTCTTTCAAAACATTTTCAAAAGAAATAATAATAACAAAGCAAATAAAATAAAATATAAAGCCATTCATTTTGCGCTACCCACAAACTCCATCGCTACCCACAAAATCCATCATCAACGCAAAGGTCATGCACCTGATGACCTTTGTCCCCAGTGTATGTCCCCACTATCTCACATGATATACAGCTGCAAAAAAGTACAACCTTTAATTAAATAAACATTATCTTTGCTAAATAAGATTTATTCTAGCAGTAAACCTTTTAAAAAGACTTTTAAATTTTATCTTTTAGGTTTTGTTGAAAACGCGCCAAAATTTTATATTTGTAATTTATTGCTTGACGAGCTTTTGTATTATATTTATTCTATACAAATGAGAGCTTATTATGAGAGAAGTATGAGCGCTAGAATAAGCCTTCTAAGAGCATATATATCTAAAATTAAAAAAGTACTTCAGATTGAACACAATATTGCTAAAGAAAGCAACCAATTAAACTCTTTTTTAAATGAAACTAAAGAAATAAGAGATATAAGCAAAAACATAAATCTAGAAAATAAATTAAACCAATTTTTGAATTAAATCAAAAAACCTTATACTTTTTAAAAGACGCAAACTTTTTATTATTTTTTTATTTTTAATTTTCGTCTTTTCTTTTTACTCTTTTCATACTTTTCTAAACTCGCTTATTCTTGATGCGCTCCGTTTCTCGACTTAAAAAGCATAGAAAAAACGTTGTAAATATTTCTATATAATTCTTGTCAAGTAGTCCACAAGGCAATTAGCTGGCGGACTACTGAAATATAAACACAATACCATCAATGTTTTTGGTTTTTTGAAAAAAGAGTTAATTTTCTTAAATATCTGTTTGGATTTAAGCAGAGCGGTAGGCTTTTTTAGGAGAGTTATAAGTTACCCTTTTGAACTGCCTTCCCTAACCAAAAACCCTTTGCATTTGCATGTACACTCCAATGCGCCTGTCCCTATGTTAGTCAGTCGAAGTATGCACACTCTACAGCGCCTGTCCCTATTTTAGTAAGTCAAAGCATGAATACTCCACAGCGCCATTTTTAATTAAAAATTTTTTTTTTAATTATATAATTTTTTATTTTATATATGTCACAATTAAAACCTACGTATGTTTCGCTCTACTAAAATTGTTTTTTATGTTCCGATGTTAGTCCAGTGTGGTCCGGTATAGTACTCGTATACTTCAGTCAATAATGATAAAAAATTTGAATACTCGAGAGTTAATTAATCATTTGATTTCAAAAGGAATTTCTGTGGAAACAACAGCTAAATTGTCGAGCAATTATTTACTACATAAATTTAACTAATTAAAATAACTTTGAAAATGTTATCTTTCGTAGGCTTAATATTTAAAGGTGAAAATATTGACGGAGATGCATTTTTTTAAATGAACTCTGTTTTGTTTCATTGTATTGGAATAAAAATGGGTCAAGCAATAAAGCTTCAGTCTCTCATTGCAGCACAAAAGGTGAAATTAATATTATTATTTCCTTTTCTTTAACGATATCAATGTGTTGTTACCTTTGCCCCAAAGATTTTTCAAATGTTGCTTGTTACATAAATCACTTGAGAAATGTTCATCACCGTTGCAAAATTTAGAAAAAAATTCAATCCGCTTTTCCCGAAAAAACCCTTTGCAGGGATGAAAGTACACACATTCCTGATTCCAAAAATGTAAAAACCAAAATCAACAAATTACGTCCGAGAAAAAAAATTGCGATTGAACTTTACTCTATTAGCACATCTTACTGAAATGACAGTGAGCAATATTTTTGCATTTTTACAGTATTATTAAAACTTTTTGCATTTTTATAGTATTATTTTTTGCATTTTTACAGTAATCTTAAAACACGGAAAAAAACATTTTCGCATTTTTACAGTATTATTAAAACACGGAAAGAAACACATCTAAACTTTTTACAGTATTTGTGTTAATTTTATCTGTTTTATTTGTTGGATGATTTTGAAGAATTAAATTTTACGAAATTGATTGATAATAGTTTTGTTCTTCCTGTTCGCCTTGTGGTTTTGTTCTGGTTACATTTTATTGCTTTGAGATGGCTAAAAGTTATGCCAGCGTGGTGGCAACTGGAGTCAATGGTGAAACTGGTAAAGTTAACCTTGGTATTTTTAAATCCTCATTTTCTAACGATGCATACCCTGTACTTCTCTGTAGATATGGCGATCTTAACTGTAGTGTCGAAGAATTTCTAGAAGTCCTCGCCAAGAAAAAATTTTTGTGTTATGTCTGGGGTGTTACTAGACATTATAAAAACCGATTCTTTGAGTTTGTAGTTAACAATCCAAGCAAAGTGTGAATTTCTTGCAGCAGAAATAGCTTTCAAAAATATAACTTTGTCAATTACACAGAAATATATTAGAAATGTCCATGTGTTAGTTCAAAACATACCAATTGGTATGTTAGTTAATGGAGGTTCCACTGCCTTAACTACGTTGGGGAAATTTCTCGCTGCTGGGAGAGGTGTTTTTGAATCGCTTAGTTGTCAGAAGGTAAATGTTCATGGCGAAAATATATTTACTGGAAACGTCGATATTGTTATTAAGAACTGGCGAAACCCCCCATCTTAACCCGTTACAAAGATACCAAAACGTCGACGGGTACACGTTGTATAAACACAACGGTCAACTTCAAATATCCAAAAAAATTGAAAATTCAACTGCATCGACAAATGTAAAAGTTGCAGAAAAAATCTCTACTGAAAAAAGTATACTTGAGCACAAAGAGCACACATTGTCAAGTGAAACAACTGAAATTGTGGAAACCAACGCTGACGTCAACGAAACTAAAAACGTAACCGCTAAAAAACAAAAGGAGTCAAGCGAGGAAACAAAAGTATCGAGAAGGAAAAGGGCAAAAAATAAAACAGAATACTCTTTTAATTCTAAAAAAAGTAGCAGCGAAGTGTCATGTGTAGTAAACACTGAAAAAACAAACACCGTGGATTTGTTGGAAAAAGAAAAGATGGATACTGATGGCGTTATCGATGACGACCAAGATTTAAATTTTAACTTTGATGGATACGATGCCTTAAATTGTGTGGAGAAGATGTCGTAAGATTTTCCTTTCATTTTAAATTTTTTCGAATTTTTTTTACTTTTTTTTTATTCTCAAATCTGTAAAATTTTTTCGATTCTTTTACATTTACTCTGAAATGCCCGTTCTATTATTAACTAAGCGCTTAAGCTGTTGTAATTGGTATTGTTGTAGTTCGCGCTTTTTTGTGGAATGTTTTGGTCCAGTGCATCCTATTGTTCGTATTACGTCAGTTCAAACGAAAACTCGTGGTAAAAGGTTTATATGTTTGTGTTTTTTATGTCAGGTTGTTAAATTAATATATTCATGTTTAAGGTACACAAGTTTTCAAATTAGGAAACCTGATCCTCTTCATCATGGCTATTAATATTTTAACGTGCAACATAAACGGTCTAAACGATCGGGACAAACGCAACAATTTTTTTGGGTTTCTTAAAAAATCCTTCTTTGATCTAATCCTCCTTCAGGAAACTAAATCCGGACCTTCCACTGTTAAACAAAAGAGTGACGAATGGACTGGCGAATCTATTTGGAATTCCGGTCCGAGTCATAACTGTTGTGGAGTGGCGGTTCTCTCTAAATTCAACATTTCTTTAAACGAACTAAAAAGGGACAATAACGGGAGAATATTAAACGTCATGATAAAAATTGATAATCACGAAATGCAGGTGCTTAATATTTATGCTCCTAACCAGAGGCGTAGAAAGAATTTTTTGGAGATCGAGATAGGTAACTTCCAGACATGGAGCAAACTCCAAACATTTATATGTTTATACTTATGTCAAACAATGAGGGTTTGCAAAAAATTGCGATGATTGGAGACTGGGAACAAAAAAGCCCCAAAATTCTCGCCCCCTCTGCCCCAAACGCGTGAGCAACAAGTTGATGATGTATTTTTTGTACTATTCTTAACTAGACTTATATTCATCAATAAATTTTAGATTTCATTTTAAAATATTTTAACGTTCAAAAATTATGACCATATAAAGTTTAAACCTCCCTCAATTTGAGGGGGTGGCAAATTTTATATGGTAATAATTTTTAAACGCTAATAGATAATACTATGAAACTTAAAATTTATCGATGAATATAAGTCTAGTTAAGAATAGTACAAAAAATACTTCATCAACTTGTTGCTCTTACATGGCAGGGGGGCGAAAATTTTGGGTCTTTTTTGTTCTCAGCCTCCAATCATCGCAATTTTTTGCAAACCCTCATTATTTGACATAAGTATAAACATATAAATGTTTAGAGTTCGCTCCATGTCTGGAAGTTTTCTATCTCGAACACCAAAAAATTCTTTCCACGCCTCTGCTCCTAATGTGCCGAGAGAAAGGCGCCTTTTTTTCGGCGGCCTTGGAGACATCTCGCAGGACACAGGACTACCCGTCCTGTTGGCCGGGGATTTCAACATGGTTGAAAGCCTGCCTCCTGACACAGAAGGCACAAACAACTTTAAATATTACATCTACGGCATTACTGAACTCGGGGTCGCAATCAGACGGTTAAATTTAGACTCAACAGAATCTGCTGCTCTGATAAAATCGCCAAAAAAACAACATACACCAAAATTCTCGCCAACCCTTTTTCCGATCACGAGTTCGTGTCAACAACTGTCAATTTTAGTAAAACTAAGAGAGGACCAGGATACTGGAAATTAAATTGTTCCCTATTGGAAATAGAGGTGCATAGGCAAAAAATTGAACTCTTAATTCAAGATTGGCAAACTAAAAAACGGTCCTATAAGTCAATTCTAAAATGGTGGGATAACTGCAAACTTTTTCTTAGGGCTGAATTACAACACATATCGATACAGGAAAGTGCAATAAACAAAAAAAACATCAAAAGGATCAAAACGAAATCCAACGGGAGCGACAAAACGCTCACCCGAATATAGACAGCATCAAAGAAAAACGCGATGCTCTTTTCTTGCTCCAGTTTCCCGGAGCGTTTATTTGTACGAAACAAAAACTAATTAAAGAAGGAGAAAGACCTTCAAAATTTTTGTATAATTTGGAAAAAGTTCAACAGCGGAACAAGTCACTTACCGAAATTCGCAAGAATGACGGCACATTGATGAGTGAACCTGGTGAAATACTACATTCCCTGGTTTTATATTATAAAAACATTTACACCGAAACTAATTTAAGCAAAGACAGCCAAAACTATGTCTTGTCACACATCACTAAGTGTTTAAGTGATGATGAAAACCGAATTTTAAACACCCGCCTGACCGGCGCGGAACTAAAAGAAGCCCTTTTTAAATTTGAAAACGGAAAATCTCCGGGCTATGACGGACTTCCAGCTGAATTTTATAAAACCTTTTGGAACACTTTAGAAAAAGATTTTGAAAAACTTGCCTACGAAATACTTTTCGTAGAAAAAAACACCAGCCGTTTTATGAAAAAATCAATTATTTCACTGATTCCCAAACAAGAAGATCTTACCGAATGCAAAAACTGGAGGCCCATATCCTTAATCGGCGCTGATTACAAAATAATCACAAAAGCGCTGGCCCTAAGGCTTGCAAAAGTAATGGGGAAAGTTATAGAACCAAATCAAACTTGCGGAATCCCAGTTAGAACAATATTCTCAAATTTACATTTAGTCCGTGATCTTATAGATTACGCTGAGTTTAAAAGTCTACCTAGATTCATTTTGTCAATAGATCAAGAAAAGACGTTTGATAAAGTCGATCGTGCGTTTTTGCTTCAGATTCTCCAAATATTCAATCTCGGAGAAAATATTGTATCGTATTTCAACACCTTATATTCAGAAGTTTTGGCATCTGTTCTGAATTGCGGTTTCCTGTCAGCCTCCTTTCCTTCAGAAAGAGGAGTTCGACAGGGCGACCCCCTCTCTCTCTTGCTGTACGTTTATGTTGCCGAAGCGCTCGCTTCGGTTATCAGAGCGGACAGCAGAATAGAAGGTTTCTCGTTACCAGGTACACCTAAACCCCTCAAAATACAGCAGTACGCAGACGATTCGAACTTTTTTGCCAGGGACGTAAAATCAGTCCGCTTTTTTTTCGAAAAAATAAAACTGTTTGAAAAAGCAAGTGGTTCAGTGATCAATGCCTCAAAAACTAAGGGTCGTGCCCTTGGGGGTTTTGATCCTAAAGTGTACCCGGAATTGGACGACATAGAGTGGAACAACAACACCAGTTTCAAAATATTAGGTGTTACTTTTTACACCAGGAATTTTATCACCGAAGAAGCAAAGTCTTGCACTTCGCTTCAAAACACTCTTTCAACTGAAAGAATGCGAAGAGGACAAAGCTCACGGTTATTACTACTTTTCAAAGTATTGTTTGGCGAGTTCACTTATAAAATTTACGAACCAAAACAAAATCTGGAACTTTTTAAAGCAGAACAATTTTCCAAAACACTGGGACAACAAAACGTCTCATTACAGTAAAACAACAATCAAAATATTAGACAAAAACGGGTCCCTTTTTAACATCCCCCTAAAATCAACATAAAATTTTTACTTAGAAGTGGCAAAAAACGAAAAGACAGTCGTGCCAGCAGAACTCATCTGGAACGGTTCAACAAAAACAACAATGCCATGGACCCAAATTTGGAAAAAAAACTTTACCTCCCACGCATGCGAACCGAATCAAAACATCCTCTTTCGTTTTTTACACAACAGTTTACCTTCTGCGGCCTTGCTAGCCAAAAGCACTAGGCAACAAGATCATCAAAAATAACAAATGCAAAACTTGTGGTAAAATCGAGGACACCATCCATATCTTTGCCTACTGTCCTCCTTCTGTTGAAACTTGGGAGTATTTTAAACATGTATATAACTCCTTGACATCCCGAAACAATTTTTCTCCGATAAATCCGATTTTCTCTATTGAAACAGCGAATTTATCGGAGAAAAACCCCACATCGCAGCTGCTGTTGACACTCACTCAAACCATCATGAGTGCAATATGGAACAGTAGATGCCACCACATGTATAGTAACAAAAAAATTGACCGAATGGCAGTGATCAGCGTAATAATCAGAAACATCAGGAATATTATTACCTTAAAATATAATTATCATGTCCATAGAAACACCGCGGACATTTTCTGTGAGTATTTTTGTATTAAAAATTTTAAAAAGACTTACATTTTTAAAAATGGCAAATTCTGCAAGATCACATGAAATATAATTATCATGTCCGTAGAAACACCGCGGATATTTTCTGTGAGTATTTTTGTATTAAAAATGTTTTCTGTCAAATAGAGAATGGAAATGTGCAACTAAACTTATGAGCTAAAATAAAACAACGGCTCGTTGTATTTTTAGTAAAGATTTCCTTCCCTCTGCTTCTTTTTTCTATGTTATACAACAAAATTATGATTATATATGATTAGATTAATCACTGCCAGCCCTTATTTTATGAAATATTATTAAAATAAATAAGTGTTTTAATAAACACTACAGTGTTCGTAACGTAATGTTTTGTGTAAAAGTCCTGTAATTCCTCTTAATTTGTTTTGATATAAATCTTTTCTTCCTTATGAATCTTTTTATAACCTATTTTAGAATTTCTTTTTTTTTTAAACCTATTCAAAACTCTCGATTTCTCTCTGCACAACGGCAAAAAAATACAAAAAAATATAAAACCAAAAAACACAAAAAAATATAAAATTAAAAAACACAAAAAAATAAAAAAATACAACAAATATATGAGGAATAAATAAAAAGTAGAAAATGTATATATTTACAAACATTTGTAAAGACTTTATATTGTTAATCTATAAAACTGAGTTAATGTAATTTTTAAAGAAAAAACTGTGCATTTTATTATTTTATAATAGAAGGAAAAAAAAAAAAAAAAATTATTAAAACTAAAAGATGACTTTCAAATTAATTACAGCACCTAATTAAATTGCAAAGCATTACATCAAATTGATTGTCACAAAATATTGGCAATAATTCTACAGTATATTAGGAAAGCCAGTTTGCATGTTTTTCTGTTGAAAATTATGTAAAAGAATTCACTTAATATCTATCTAAAACCATAAGCATATTTGAATCAAATACAGAACAACCATACAATGTGCTCAAACTAAAATTCTGGGAAAGTACTACTTTAAATTAAAGTGCTTAAAAACTTAATTTGGTGAATTTTAAAAAGACTTACATTTTTAAAAATGGCAAATTCTGCAAGATTACATGAAGACAACAGGAAAGTTATCTGCTTCTTTGTGACAACATTCATCATTGAAAAACTTCATTCTCTACTTGATAAACCGATTGATTTCTCTGATACTCAAGTCCCAAAGATAATATGTTAGAATTGCACGAGTGAAATAGAGAAGAAAGAATTCTGGCCAGCCTGTCCTCTTGCCACCTATCTTTAACTACAAGAGTATTCAAGTCAGACCAGAGACATGAGAACAAAACTGTGACGGTCTTATTTGCAAAGTTGGAAGGCTAAAATTGAATGAAAAACATCTACTCAGTACTGATCCGATGCCATCATCAGCAGCAAAAACTCACAGTAGATGCTCAGAGTATCTTGCTCTTGTTGGCAGAGGCCTTCCCTATGAGTGCAATAAGGCAACATTTAGAAAAAATATGCAAACCCTTGTGACAAAAGATCAAACATTGGCAGAACAGATTACATCTTCAGTGATTTCTTCAAAAGATGCATCTCCACATGGAACAATCAGAGTTGCAGAACAAAATGGAAGACCTCTCCCCATCACAAAAAGTAAATTGTTAATATCACTTTAATTTTGTAAGATATCAAATTTACTATAAAAATGATAGAACCCAACATCATTTAAAATTTAATGTCAAATTGGTTTAGTGAAATTTAGATCTTATTAAGCTTTGTTACACTATTCAACTAATTGTACTGTATTTTAGGATCTTCCAGTGCCAAACTTTTTGGCAATGCTTCAATCATGACAGTGAAAAAACCTTGTCACTGCTCAGGTGAATACTAATTTGTCAAACTCAGGTGTTAAAAAAACTTGCATCAACAATCAATCAAGTCAGCAGAACAAAAATTATTGAAAGCAATACTCATGCAAAGTTTAATGCCTTTGGAAGACATATCAGCAAGCGATCGCTCACTGCACCACATGCTTAAGATTGTGGAGTTAAACGACAGCTTTTGGTTGCAGTTGCAGACGACATTTCAGAAACATATGAAAATATCAGACAGTTGCTTTCATTGATTTAAGCCGACTCTACAAAATTCTTCATTTCTTATGACTTAAAAATTGCAAACATTGTCTGTGGTTTACAAGCACACTCCAGCACTCACCCCTGCACATGGTGTACTGCTGATTGTCAACATCTTTCATTTTCTGGGCAGCCTAGGACTTTTGGCTCTATCAGTATAATCTTTAGAGAATTTGAATCTGCAGGATTGGACTTAAAAAAGGCAAAGTTTTACAAGAATGTCATTCATATGCCTTTGACTGATCTTTGACCTGACCAAATGCTTGTTTTTAATCTCATACGTTCCATGGAGCTACACTGACATTTGGGGTTGTCAATCCCTTGTTCAAGGCCTTAACAGACATTTGGCCCAAAGCTGATGATTGGCCAAGACTCCTAAACAATCAACCACAACTAGGGTTCTCATTCTCTTCTTTTTTGCGTAGGAGAGCGCGGCGCATAACTAATTTAAATTAAAGTTTTCACAGCGTTCTCCTACGGAAAAAAGAGGAGAATGAGTACCCTAACCACAACCCCATCATGGATGTCAGTTTGCTGACAATGAATGCCACAAGCTTTTGACGAATGTTGATCTCCTTCAAAAATTAGCAGAAACTGACTGTGCATTCCAAGCTATTGGTATCATTGATGAAAATTTGGAGCAGTTGTGACTGCCTGCTTTGGACAAGAGCTTGATCCACACTATGCAATGAAAGTCGATGCATTTCGAACCTCATATCTAGCTTTGTCAAATGTTTCAGTGACGCCCAAGGTATATGCAGTCTTCTTTCACATCAAAGAATTCATTGAAATGAAGCACACTGCACTTGGACCTTACAGTGAGCAGTCAACAGAAGCTTTTCACCACTCATTTGCTGAACACTGGAAAAGATACAAAAGAGACGCATTGTGGACGACAATAGTAAACATATGTAAAAAAAACCATGTAAGACCCGAATTTATTTACTTCAATATATTTTCAGAATAAGTTATTAGTCAAATCAGAAGATTTAGCATTACTTCTTTATTTTTATAGAGTTTTTCATACTAAATGTGCTGTAAAAATGCAAAAAAAAAAAGTGTGCTGTCATTTCTGCGTTATGTGCATTTAGAATAAAATTTCAATTGCAATTTTTTTTCTTGAACGTAATTCGTTGATTTTGGTTTTTACATTTTTGGAATCAGGAATGTGTGTATTTTCATCCCTCCAAAGGGTTTTTTCAAGAAAAGCAGGTTAACTTTTTTTCTAAATTTTGTAACGGTGTCATCTTTTATCTGAGCCTTGTCAACTTTGGTGTAACGTTGGTCGTTGTATACGATTATTTACTACATATAATATGCTAAGAAAACATATAAATAAAGATCATACCGGTTTTGTAGTTAATATTGATCGAATATTTAACATAAGTTGTGAAAATCCAGTAACTCCTAATTCTGAAGGTAAAAGTAAAATTAAAATAGACATAGGATGTGAGAAAAAAATTAAAGATGTTGCCTCACCTATTGTTGATGAGTATGACATATCACAAGCAGCATTAAAATTTATTATGGCTTTAATGTCTTCAAGTTCTATTTCTTTAAGTACTTCAGAGTTTGTTAAGAACTGTTCACAAAACCTAATTGAAGTACTGGAAACATGTAGGTGTGAGAAGCATGTAATAGACAACTTAACAGAAGTGTTTAACAGATGGAAAACACCTTTAGTGGAATTGATTTATAACATCGAATATTATCATATTTGAAAAATAAAGGCCTTTATGTTGAACTAGTACCACATTCAATGGGTGAACGATGGGATACAAAACATGATGAAAGAATCAAAAGCCAATACAAGTCAAAGTAAAAGATTTGTTTTATTACATACCTATTCAAAGCACAATAAAGCTTGTGTTGCTACAGCCATAAGCCATGAGTATGTTAAAAGTGGAGCAAGTATCTAATTTTGAATATGTTGAAGATTGGTTTTGTGGTAAAATGGTAAAAAGTTAATGACATATGCTAAATTTAAATTTCCTAAAAAGTTTCCCTTTGTTTATTCAAATATACTTCAATGAAGTAGAGACCACAAATCCTCTTGGATCAAAGACAGGCATTCATAAACTTGGTGCTGTTTATTTTGTGATAAAGAACTTTCCTCACGCAGCAAACTCATCCTTAAACAATATTCATATGTTAGCATTAACTCATGCAATAGACATAAAGAAATATTTAGCAGAGCCAGTATTAAAAGTGATTGTAAATGAGTTGCAAAAACTTCATGACAAAGGATTTGATATTTTTATGGAAGGCAAAAAAACTAACTTTAGATGTTTGTTAACCCAAATTGTTGAAGACAATTTAGGTCTGCACTCTATACTAGGATATATGGAAAATTTCGTACTGTTTCATTTCCAAGTGACATGTGTATGATATCAAAAGTTGACATCCAGCATGTTTTTAAAGAAGACAAACATGCTCTAAGAACCGATCTTTTATACAACTCTCAAGTTCACCAAATGCAAAGCGGGGAAGTTTCTAATAAGAATTGTGGAATTAAACGGTTTAGTTGTTTAACTGAATTGGCTTATTATCATTCTGCTTCAAATGATTCTTTATCAAGTGTTATATGGTATAATGCGGTAGTGGTGTATTGATAAAGCGCTCGCTTCATAAACGAGAGGTTCCGAGTTCGATCCCCACCACGTCCCTGGTTTTACTGCGCTTAACTTGCTACTCTGCGCAGTAACCTTGTTCATCAAGGTTCGTGTTTCGGAGTTATAGAGTTGAGAGAGGGTAATAACCACTATTAAGTAGCCTCCTTATCTGTAGTGGCCTTTTCAGCCTTCTCGGAATATAACCAAAAAACCAAAAAAAAATGTTTTATATGATGTCAAATGTATGTCCATTACAGAACTGAATAGGTGCATTAAGTTTATGGATTATGGTATTATCTGCAGCTCAAAACTTAGTACTTTTAAAGAGTCACACATGAAAAGTACTGACTCTTTACTCGGTCAATGCTCTGCTCAGATGCTTACACTGTTTATGTATTTGGCAATTATTTTGTCTGATGTTAGTGATAAAGTTGATACACAAAAGTGGAAATTTTACTAAATCTTAAAACATTGTGTGACATAATTTTATTTCCAAATTTAAATTGTTTTTAGTTTTAGAGTTTGAGAGCAAAAAATCTTATTATTTCATTTATTGGTGAAGAAATTGGGCCAGAAACACAGATCATGTGAAACAATTCTTTACGATTTTAATAGTTATGGTGAACCAAGTTTTGCTCACATTGACCAGATTTTTGTTCATAGTGAAGTTGTGTATTTTTTCACAACAAAGTGGGTTGTCCACAAATATTGCAATCTATCTTTATCTTACTGTTGTTTACAAGATAACTAAAAACTATGTATAAGAACATGTGACATAATAGATTACAAACCTCTTAATGCAGTGCGTTGTTTGAAAATAAATTGCCTGTTCATGCACATTATTTTGAATCATCAACTATATCAATATAACTTTCTATACCTACCCCATAAAATATCTGGCGATAATGTAAATATTTATTATATGTAGTTTAACATTTTTTGATAAGTTCTATGGCAAAAATAATCTGTTTATTATAGATATAGTTACATACCTACATATATACAGCCTTCAGATTAGAAAAATAAGATTAGTCGGAAATAAAATCCAGACCTTAAACTGTTTTAAATAGGCAAAAACATATTTTTACAAAGGTTTCACCATAAAAGATAGAAACTAGGTTGATAAATAATGGCTGCCTTGGGAGACTTTTTGTTTGGGAGTTATGTCGTCATGCCAACCTTAATTCTCAGGGCTATATATATATATATATATATATATATATATATATATATATATATATATATATATATATATATATATATATATATATATATATATGTATATATATATGTATATATATATATATATATATATATATATATATATATATATATATATATATATAAAATTAGTCGAAGATAAAAGTTAGATAAGTGTTTTTTACTAATTTATTATTGCTCTGTTCTTTATGAACATTGAGCACTCTATTTGTAAAATACACTAACATAATTTATATATATTATATATATATATATATATATATATATATATATATATATATATATATATATATATATAACGAGAGAGAGATTTTGAAAGTATAGCAATATGTAAGTTTAAATAAATTGAATTATTTGTTATGTTTTAGGAACAATCCACAGATTATGTGCAGACAGATTATTCACAAACTGATTTCACTATTGCAAATAATCATGTTTCACTTAATCAGACTAGTTATATATCAAATTCTAATCTCTTTTCAGATTCAACATATTCACGTGGTAGTGATGTTTTTCATACTCTGTGTCCACTACTTCGAATAGACAATATCAAATTTGTAATTTTTTAATTTAATTTTTAACTGTTTTTTAAAACTATAAGGACTAATTTTAGTTTCTGAAAATATTTTCGAAAAGTTTTTTCTTTTTTAGAATGTTCGTAAATTGCTTGATGAGCATCAGACATGTAAACTTGTCATTGATGAATATGACACAACTGGAATGTTACTAAAGTACAGGTTTAAAATGTTTGATATGCTTGTTAACATTATGGTCAATAAAGTTGGAAACTTGTAAGTCATTACTTGTAATTTTACAGTTTGTTCTGAATATCCTTTTATTTCTAAATATTTTATACATAGTAATTTTTTCCAAACACTTTTTTATAATAAGATTATATACAATAATAAACAAAATAAATAAATGTTAAGTTGGTGAATCATGGTAAATAACCAGGTTGAAAATCTATCTGTTTAACTTAAATCTATAACATTTTTTAGATATTATGGTTATTATTATTTTTTTATTATGCATTTACTTAAGGTATCCATCAAGAGCAACAAAAACAAACCTTGCTATGTCAATCATTAACGCTTTTCCTAAACTGCACTCTGGTGGACCTCTAGGATATGTAAGTTATTTAACTTTGTTATCTAAATATAATTAGTTTTTTTGCTGTTTAAACTGCATTATTCTTGTTTAAACTGCATTATTGGAATGAATTGCTGTTTAAACTGCATTGTTGGAATGAATTGCTGTTTAAACTGCATTATTGGAATATTTAGGAAAATTACTATTCCGCTTATAAGGAAGTTGAAGTGAATGGCAAAAAGGAGAAACTAACACCTCATGCCTAATAAAACTGTAAGTCATGCTAATATATACAACAAATAATGCTTAACTATTTTTTTTTTTTTTAGTTCCTTTTTCAAATGAAGAATGAAACATTATAAGCGGAATTGTCATTTGATAACATTCAGTATGATCGAAAACAATTTATTCTTGAAAAAACTAGAGTATCACAAAGAAACTGGATTATGTCATCAAAACTTTTCATGAGTTTATTCGGAAATTTCCCCCATTTAAAGATTTAGGATTTGATGTAAGTAGTTTTGTTTTTTACATTTGTAATGTATATCCTAATGTCTTGGATGACTGCTATTGGAGTATTACTAGAGTAAAATTGATTTTTTGTTTGAGAAACATTTAAGGACTCTTAATTATCATTATATTAGTTTCAGAGAGAGTTTACAGCAACATTTGAAAATGCTCAAGATTTGCTAATGCAATGGGAGGATATGGCTCCTAATGTTATTACTTGGGCTCGTAGAAAGACGAATCCAATGGCAAAGCAACTACTTTTAGAGCTTGACAGTCAACTAATATCTTCAAATGGTATGCCACATCGTCTTCTTTAATTACTTTTTTTATATTTTATAACTTTCACTAACTATATAAAAGTATTTTTTTTATTCTGAAATATCTTTGAATTTTTAAATGTTTTTAAAAATCAAAGATCGAAATATGGAAATTGCATTTCACTTGCTTCCGTACTTTCTTCAAGTGCCGCCTAAAAATAAGGATCGACCGTCTACAGCTGAAGTTGCAGCCCACTTAATTTAAATCTTTCCTGTAAGTTTTTTGTTCTTAAGTTTAATATTTCTAGCTAAATGGTATGTGCTATAAACAAGATCAATAATAATTTTGCTTCTATATTGTATCTTAATTATTTTTGTTTTTCACTACAGCTATGGAGACTATAATTGATGCAAATAGACATACTTCTTTCATGCATCCATTTGTTATTACACTAGGGGCTCGATGCAACTAGATTCAGTCTTTTATTTTTATAGAAGACAATGTTATTTCTATTAGAAATGGCATGTCGAGTGCAGTAGACCGTTTACTGAAACTATACTTCGTTATCGATATTGAATATGCGCCAGACATGTTTAACATTTTTTACAACGTGTAGTTATGGGTATTAATGACAATTTACCGTTGTCAAAAGGTGGCAGTGATCTGTCATTGTTTGTTAATGAAAAATTAAGAAGTGGATAAAATTTTAAATGTTTTTATTTTAATGGATACCACTAAATTTTTAATTTTGTAATTTATATTGAGTTTGTGATGTGTACATATATGTGGCTAAGTGTACCAATATGGCTAGTTTAGTCATATTGATATACACAATATAATAAAAGTTACCTAGTATAACAGTTATCTAGTAATTGTTTGGAAATACTTATTTTATCTTACTCAAAATATTTACTTGTAGACTGAAAGCATTTTTATGTAAACAAACTCTTATGTTACAGCTTATGTTTTATGTCGTGATTTAATCATTATGTTTAAAAAATCAAAACTTAGCTTAAAAAAATTGAGTTTTTATAAAAGTTATAATAGCGTAACTTTTCATTTGTTTTCCATAAATATATCGATGGCTAAACTCCAACACCACGTATCTAAAAAAGCACAACTTTTCAGGAGAGTCAAAAAACGTGATGTTTTTCAAAAAAACCACAGAAATAAAAAAATGAAAAAACGTCAAATTATTAAATTATTTTGTTTGTTTATTTAAAATGTAGATTTGATTAAAATAAGTTTATACTTTGAAATATGGGCAATTTTTTTTTTAGGTGACTCATCTTTTTTAACTTTGATTGGTCTTCAAGGCATATCCACAAAACTTCCATCAAAAGATAATTTGTATTGAATTGTTCCTGTGGGTAGGTACTGGAAACAACGAACATCAACAACACATGGGTCATCCTTCTTTTTTCTTGGACGAACTGAGTCGTAATAGCTTAAATTTTATGCTGCATACTTGAAATATGACTTTGAAAAAGTCATATTTCAAGTATGCAGCATCATAAGGGAAGAGAGTTTGCCGGGCCTCCTTGGTATATTTTACATACTCAAATGGTAGGTACACAGCCTTTCCCTTGATTTGTTTTTCAATCCTCGCATGTACTGAGTCTCCCTCCATTTGCGTATGTCCTTTTACTAGGTATTTCTGAGTTACATTGTTATATTTTAGACGGCAAAGTGAAGAAGGGCAATTGATACAAATTGGTTATGATTTTGACTTGTGCAACCATCTGTGAATACTATAATGGGGCGGCAAGGAGATAGACAATGTTCCTTCAAATAATCAACCAAACAGGAGGCAAATGTGTTGGCGGATAAATCCCCCTCTATTTCTGAAAACCAGTAACATTGCAATGCAATGTCTATTAGCTAAGTTATAAACAGTGTAATTATGTGAATATAATTTCGTCTTATAATACATGACACAACAAAATCAAAAAAACTATTAAACAAGATTTAAAAGTTTAATAAACGTTTACTTAGACTAAATATAAACGCTTTATATACGTTAATTAGACTAGATTTAAACGTAAATTAGACAAAATATAAACGCTTTATATACGTTTTATAATCCTGTAATAGACGTTTAAAATACGTTTGAGTATAAGCGTTTTATGAACGTTTGTTATGAACGTTAATCTGGATTTCATTCTAAAGGGATAGTCGACCAAATCTGAACGTTTTGTCCAAACGTTAATTTGACGTTTAATAGACGTTTGTGTGTTTACTGGGATCACACCTGAGTACAAAGATGTGTTTGTAAGAAAAGACCGAACGAAGGCAGAACAACACGAATTCAACAAACAGATTTGCAAAAAGAAAGAGTGAAATGATGAACTCGCAAAGTTAAATCTGCTCGACTCGCCATTTCGTTTCGTCATTCTTTGACGCCTTAAATGCGTTAAGCCAATAAACACACAACGTTAAGCCAAAAAACACACAAGAATCAGCTGCTCACCAAAGATCAATCTTTCTCAACATCAAGAAGGTTGCAGAGGCTAATGGTAATTACTTAAGATCAAAAATCACAACAAATATTGTTGATGAAATTTCACCCCCCGTCCCAGTAGAGCAAACCCTGAATCAGGTTTACTCTACTGGGAATAAAGGTTTTCAGGAACATCAGTTTCTGGGCAACACGGTTTATAGATTTGGGGTCCTAATATCAATGAAATACCCTATGGAAACCATTTTAAAGGGGGATAATGCATGTCATATGGAACACAAAATGAGTGATTTGAAAATCCTGGATTAAAATCCAACAGACTTATTTAACTTTGAATGTTTTACTACGAAATACCCATACATTTGGGCTTTGAGTAGCCCAAAAAGTTTGTTGAAAAAAAAATATTTTTGCATTTTTTTTTACAAAACACAACATATTACCCTGTAAAATTCAAACCAATATTCTTTAATTAATTTATTTTTTAAGTGAGTTTGTTTTCAAGTTTCTGTTACAACCTTGGATTTACAGAGAAAAGGCATGTTCTGAAGAAAATTTTCTTTTTTAAAAAAAATTAAATTCTCTTGCTGTTGTAGTCAAAGACACATTTTAAAAGGTGACTGGCATAATTTTGGTGCAATGGATCTCTCTTAAATCTCTCCCAGTGAGATTTGAAGTTGAAATGTAGAGCTTCTGTTGCCTGCTCACTAAAGAGGCCGAGTCCAATTTGTTTCATCTTGATGAACTGTGGCACGTGGTAAAACACTGCATGCACTTTGGGAGTCACAGAAATAGGAAGGTTGGTGTAGCTAAGTTTGAACTGTTCAATCTTGGATACATAGTCAGAGTCCAGGCATTTTCCAAAGCACGAAGTGACCACTGTCTTGAATAGTTTGAGTGTTTGAATGAAGCCAAGAGCTGGACTGAAACCTTTTTTTTCTGAAAGCTGTTGAATCTTATCCAGACCTCTTAGAAGCTTCATGCAATCGTTCCCATTGAAATGCCCCCCATGGTAAGGCTGGATAGGGATATGAAGTGATGGAGGCCATTCCTTGGCCCTTGGCCACAGGTCGCAAAAATGTTTAAAGATGTGGTTCACAACTCCAAGTAATAAGTGGAGCTCTATTGGTGGAATAGCTTCAAGGACAAACTTGTCATCTTGAAATTCAATCAAAGGTACATGAATGACATTTTTGAATTCCTTTAACTTTCTTGAATCTCCTCCTGCCTGGATGTATTCAGAATGCTGTCTTCTGATCTCTCCAAAAGTCCAAAGTTGTCCACAATTTTCAGGACCTGGAGATGCAGCATCACACCAACAACAAGGGTATTTGCTACTGTGAGACTGAATGCCACAAAGAATGTTGGCCAGCTTTAGGTCACAAGAGACAACCAAAGAACCTGTTTGGCATTTTTCTTTGACTTGAATGAGGTCGAAAATGGCCTTCACATTCTGGTAACTCTCAGGAGTGTTTTGTGACAGTGCTATCAGCATCTGCTTAACACTCGTTTTTTTGGTTGATGCTGGTGCCATCAGCTTGATTGTCTTCTGTACTGAGCTGTGTGGAGGAGTCTCATCTTCTTCCAACACAATATAAGTGAAGCTCACTTTCAGAAATGATCCACCACCATCAACCCCGAGTTTTAAAATGGAAGATTCTGATAGTTTTCGTGATGCTCTGAAAACATCACTGAGATTGCTGAGGCTCTGACAGTGCACAACTTGACAAGTTAAACCATTCTCTACCAATCTGATGTTGCTGACCATGAACTGATCATTAAGTTTCTGGCCGGCTAGAGCAAACTTCGAAGGAAAACTTGGCTCTACCAATCTAATTGGGCTGATTTGATTTAGTGCCGAACCTAGTTTTCGAATGCCATTGTTTGAAAGTCCTGTATTTTGCTGAATTTGAACCATATTTTCTGTTGTGAGTGGTTCTTTGAATAGCTGCTGAGCCGATGAAGGACCTTTAAAAACAATAAAATAACATCCATTAAGAAAAAAAAATATTTATTCTTGCAATGAGAATGATTTAAAGTAAAATTAGATTGATGAAATAAAATTGAAGCAGGGTAATTAATTAAGAGATGAATTTTCAATAAAAGCAGTTGCAATTAGCATTTTAATTAATAAAAAAGCAGTCTTGTTTCTTTTTCTCATAATTAATTATTACAGGTCATAAATTAAATGTTTGTGAATCAACATTTTGAGTGCCTTTAATTTAGCATAATGATACTGTGATAACTAACTAGACAATAGAAGTAATTTCCTCTCCTCAATGGCAAAAGTTTTCCACAAGGCTGACTGAGTCTAATAGTGCCATTTGGAGATGCGCTTTTGGATGCTAAGACTGCTGCAGCCACTTACTCTGCACCTACGGGATTATCTGTGGCCATTCTTCTCAGGTTTTCATGGCGAGTTCCAATGGTGCAGTTGTAAAGAAGTC
Organism: Hydra vulgaris; assembly: GCF_038396675.1. Lineage (NCBI taxonomy): Eukaryota > Metazoa > Cnidaria > Hydrozoa > Anthoathecata > Hydridae > Hydra > Hydra vulgaris. Next base: position 53,217,937 of record NC_088927.1, on the reverse strand, counting down.
CTCGGCCAATAATTGACAAGCACTTTGTGCAGCGCTTTTCAGAACTCTGAGAAGTTTGCTTTGGAATTTTTTCCTCGGATTCTTTGACTTTGTCAAACGGATGCTTCTCCTTTCCTTTGATCTTGGCAATGTGACATAAAAGGAATCACAAACTGACGAAACTCTGGTTGTAGGTTTGATAGAAATTGACTTGAAGTCAAAAAGTTTAGGCACATGATTGATTTTTCCAGCACAAAGTTTTCCAATTTGAGATCTGCATGAAACACAAGTAGCCAAAGGCACTCTTTCATCACTGATATCTATGTCTGTTTGAATCAGTTGAAGAATTTTCAACTTAAAGTTTTCAGTCAACTCTTGATTACCTTTTTTCATGCATATAACACAAACAGATTTTCTGCAATCTTCATGAGTTTTTGCTAATGTTGGCATCTTTAAGGTGGTAGTACCCCAAAAAACAGGCTAAAAATTTTTTTTTTCAAAATTTTAGTTTTAACAATTTTCATTCATTTATCATGTCTACTCTTATAATAATTAAAAAAAATATTCAAAAGGCCTAAATTATTCTAATAGATTTGGTACTAAAAAATTATTCGCCTTAGCAACGGCCCTTAGAGATACATTTCTTGCTATATCTTGAAAAATACAAGTCCAATTTATAAACTTTTTTTGTGTGCTTATGACTAAATTGTTCCTTAAGAACTCTTGTTGGTTTTTGATCTAATATTCATAAATTGAAACCTCATATTCGTTTCTGCAAGGTATAGATAATTACCCTTTAAGAAAATTACTTTGATTGATGGATGTTTTTGATTAGTTGATAAATGGTTTCAAAAAAAGATATACTAAAACAAGAGCAAAGAAAAGAAAGTTTCATAAATTGGAAAAAGATTCTCTAAATAATTCAAATGCTTTACAACAAACTGTTTTGTCTCCACATTCACCAAGTAATTTAAGTGGATCGGCATCTGGAAAAAAAAAACTTGTCTTATTTAGATGTAGAAAACTTTGATTGTATAGAAAAAGAGTGTAATATAATTATGACTCAAATTTATTTTCAAGTTTGTTGAAAACAATTTGAAGATGCCCAGAATATTATTTGTCAATCAATATTGTACACAACATTAATAAAAAAGAGGGTCTTTCTCACACCTTCCTAATTTCTTGCCAAGATTGTACATGGATGATGAACTTTTTAACTTCAAAATCAATAGAAAATAAAAATGAACTAATCAAAGGTAAAAAAATGAAAGAAGTTAACCTACGTACTGTGTTAGCTTTTCGAGAAATGGGGCAAGGATACACAGCAATTAATACTTTTTGTCGTTTAATGAATATGCCTCCTGGTATGACTAAACGTGGTTACCATAATATTAATAACAAACTTCACCCTGCTTACATTGAAACCTCTAGAGGGTACAAAAAAAGCCTCAGAGGACATATGTAGGGAAAAACTTGGTAAAAATTATGATGAATCATTAATTGTAAATGTTGCTGTTAGTTTAGATGGTTCATGGCAGCGCAGAGGTTACTCCTCAATGAATGGTATAGTCACAGCAATATCTCATGGAAAGTGTATTGATGCTGCTGTCCAGACAAAAAGTTGTTATCCCTGCAAGATATGGTCAAGAAGGTACTCCGGCTTACGAGAACTGGAAGATCACACATAACTGCAAGATCAATCATAAGGGTAGCTCAGGAAGTATGGAATCTGTAGGCGCTGTACAAATATTCAAGCGATCTGTCAAGGAGCTTAAACTAAAGTACCTCACATACATTGGAGATAGAGATACCAAGTCTTATATGCAAGTTTGTGATGCAAATCCATACCCAGGAGAAATTATTGAGAAAGCAGAGTGCATTGGACATGTTCAGAAGAGAGTTGGTGCAAAATTACGAATTTTGCGAGATCGTTACAAAGGTTATACATTATCAGATGGAAAATACATTAGTGGGAAAGGAAGATTAACTGATAAATGGATAAATTCTCTTCAAAACTATTATGGTATAGCAATATGGATATATATGGGATAAAAAAAGCTGTTGCTGCAGTACTTTTTCACTGCGCACAATCTGACAACTTAGAGCAACAACACCAGTTTTGCCCCAAGTTCATGGTGTAAGTATTATTCAGACCAGAAAAATTACAAATCAAAGTGTATCCCAAAAGCCATAATTGAACTCATTAAACCAATTTTTTCTTACAAAGATCTTGGCAGTGATGAATTGCTCAAGAAATGTTTGCATGGACAAACTCAAAATGTCAATGAATCGCTAAATGGAACGGTTTGGACTCGCGCACCCAAAAGAATACATCTGGAAAGAACAGTTGTTGAAATTGCTTTGGCCTCTGCAATAATTAGCTTCAATAATGGAGTTCAGGGTTTACTACCAGTGTTTGAAAAATGTAATGTTGTGCCTGGATATTTTACAACAAAAAGTTCTCTAAATGTAGATTATGTACGCGTTAAACAGAATGAGATAAAAAGTACAGGTGCCACAAAAAGCAGGAGAAAAAAGCTAAGAGCTATTAAAAAAGGTTTTATTGACCAACATAATGAAGCAGAAGGTGTTACATACAACAGTGGTGGTTTTTAGTAGGTTTAATTGTGTAAAAAACTTTAGTATTTTTTTAAATTGTGTTTTTCTAGCGATTCACTTTTTGCGTATCTTTTAATTTTTTAACAAAGATAACTTTTTAACCGCTCATTGGATTTCTTTCAAATTTTCAGCAACTATTTCTGAGTGTATTTGTGATGTGCTGAATCAAAGAAAGTTAACTTTTTTTTATATTGAATTATTAAAATTTGAATTTTAACAAGCTGTACTTATACTTTTTTCTTTTTATTGATAGAATTTATTGATTTTAAAGTTATTAAATGTTGTTTATTGTATAATTTTTAATTCAGCACATTTTTCGAACGTCTATAAAACCACTTATAAAGTTTGGTTTATAGAACATGTATGGTTCTTAAGATATTCTTGTTAAAAAAAGTTCCATTTTTTGGCCTAAATTTTGCTAATTTATGCGCATAATTATTGAGCAGGGGGGTAAAAAAAAATTAGTTTTGTTATTTTTTTAAATGATTTAATCTAACACTTCAGAAAAATATAAATGTTCCCATATAATATCAAGTTTTAAATTTTTTTCCTCTTAAAGGGTACTACCACCTTATATTTATTTAAAAAGCGCTCACTGTGTTTACATTTTGCTTTCTTCTTTGAATAATTACTGCCATTTCCCGAAAAAATTATTGGCCGGTAATTTTTTAACCGAGGGGCTAAGTTCGAACTTGAGAATTTATCTTGATACATCGGAACAGCAATAAGATGCATATTTGGATAAAAGCTTTTAAAATAAAAAAGTTTTGTTTTTATGCATTACACTTTATATCATATATATTGTTTAAACAAAGCATGTCTTGTAGCATTTTAAGCACTTAAATAGATCGCATTATGGTATGCAAAAGCTTATAAACTTTTTGACCTAAATTATGCTTCGGATGTTAATGAGGGATTTCAAAACCCTTTATTTTGGGCTCCCATAGGCATGCACTATCACCCCTTAAAAAGATTTTCATAGGGTATTTCATTGATATTAGGACCCCAAATCTACAAACCGTGGCATACCTATGCTCACTAAATCAAACGAAAATTGACGAATACAATCAACCACCGAGCAGAACCGCCCACATCTTATATATATCACATTTTAAAAAAAATAAAACTTAAGCTTTTCTTATATAATTTATTATTTTTTATATCTTTAAATCTTTTTATATTTTTTAAATCTTTTTTCAACCAAAGTATCAACAGTTGAAACAAATGTGTTAAGTATTTACATTCCAAAAATGTCTCTTTTATTCAAAAATAAAAAGTCTCCTTGTTTACAGCATTAAAATATTCAATAAATGGCTAAAATCCTCATATTTTATCTCTACGTAAACAGTGAAAATTTTTTTACATAAGTTTTCGCGCATAACAATTTATTTCCATAATCTCTTTATAGTCGTTTGAATAAATTACTAAAAAGAAACGTTTCAGCTTTTATATAAGTTCTGCCCCATTGAATTAAGCTAAAACTTGAAATTCGTTGATAATAACATCAGTAAATATTTGTAAATATAAAAAATAAAATATGATTTTTTACAAAAATAAACCAATCAGAATGCATAAAACACAATACGGATTTTTTTGAAAACGAAAGAGCCTAAACGTAATATTTTTCTTCGGATCTTACCTTAACTACGCTGAGCTAGCGTGGCCGAGTGGTTTGTTTACAGAGCTTCTGGACGAAAAAGCGTTGGTTCGAACCGTGCCCCTTTTTTTTCTTTTTTACTTCTTTCAATTTTTTTCAAATACAAAGTAAAACACTTTTTAAATTTTATAGTTAGAATATTCACGACATATGTAAAGATATTATACACTATAACAAAGGTAAGGATTTTTGAAAAAGCTAAAAATTCTAAAAACAGCAAAACACCGGCAGAAATTTATTGCGTAAATTTGTGTCATGTCCTGCGGATGATCTGAAAAAAATTAGGGTCCAAAAGTTAATAAAGAAAAAATTGTATAATACAGAAAGGTGCTGTGGAATCAGGTGCGTCCTAATTTTTTTCTAAGTTTTAACAAAAACCCGGTATAAAGAAAACTGTGTACAACTTATTTAAAACTAAAACCAAAAGATAAAATAAAAATATGTTAAGCGTCCGGGAAGTGTGTTTTAAAATTACATGTTTATGGCAAGTTTGTGTTAATTAGCTTTGAACCAAACCACAGATGCTGCTTTGCGTCCACGCATTTTCAAACGCATATGTTTACACCTATTCATTTTGAATTCTATGTGTGATATGTGATATCAAAACTATAAGAAGTTTTCAACTTATAAATTGTCAAACTAATAGATTTTATGTTATTTTTTTATGTTAAAAAAAAAAATATTAACAAAAAACATTTACACAAAAGTAGGGTTAGTAATCCCATGCTATATTTTTAATCCCGGGATTTCCGCATTACACTTACTTATTCCTGAGATCCTGGGACTTATAAATACTTGCTGTGGAAAGATTTTAACATATTATTTAAGTAAAGTTTAATAAAATTATTAACTTATTCAAAATATGTTAAGGAAAAACTAATTAAATTACAAAGAAATTCTTTGGTTTTTTAATACTAAACATACTTAATTATTAAATTATATAGAACTCGTTGTTTTTATAGATATAATATAAATATGTAATTATTTCTTATTATATTTAAAAAAAGTTTTATATCAACAATTAGAAAAAAGAGCGGATCAAAGCTTTCTGAGTATATAGATTATAGAACAGATTTTCTTGTATTGGAGTTACCAACGCTAAAAAGATCTTCTTTGATATGGTAAAGCAAGAAACCATAAAAAAGAATAAGAAAAAACAATAAAAACAATAAAATTTATCTGATAAAATACTTAATGAACGATGTTTACTCAAAGTTGATTGGTAAATGAATCCATGCAATTGCTTTATTTCTATATCCTGTAACACATATCGAACAACAGTAATATAAAATTACTGCGAGATTGGTGGATGATTGGAATGCAGCAAACCTGGTTGCTAGGGTAAAAGGAAGCTTAAAGGATAAAGAAATTTAAGACTAAGCTTGACAAATTGTTTGATATACTAAATGGTAATTGCCAAATTATTACTTGTAAAGAGAATTGCACGTGAAAAAAGAAAAAAGATTTCTAAAAAACCGTTTTTAGCTGAAACAGGGACTACCGGTACACATCAAATCGATTTGGCAGACTTAAAAGAAAACAAAAAGCTACATAAAATTGGAGAAAAAAGATTGAAGTAGGATTTTTTAAAATAATTATGTTTTTAATTAATTATTAGTTAACAAATCAAAGTTAATTAAACTCCTTCATAATATTAATTTTAGTTATGTTACAAATATCTTCCTGCTTCGACTAACAAAATGTAACTATATTCAAATAAATTTGACATACGACCATTTGTATTTTACCTATGTTAAGACATAACAGATAAAAAACACATTATTAAAACTACTTGGACTTTAGGTATTTTACATATTTTAATGAAAGTTCAATTATTTTATCTATAGTTAAAAAAAAGCGACTAAAGAACAAATAAAAAGAAGTCAGAAGAAAAGTTTGAATTTGAATTTAGCAAAACATTTATTACGAAACTACTAAGTAACGAATGTTGCATAACAAACAGCGATACAAAGCTCAATCAAATGTGTTGACAAAATAAAGTTCAGGAAAGTTTAAGAGGACAAAGGAACTATAAAAGTTTTTGTAACATAGCTTTCGCAAGAATATGGTATGGTACTGGCTTAAGGGAAACGGCTGTAATTGCAACGGCAGCTTGTATGGATGCAGGAATAATTAAAGAAGACAATACCAAGTTAGTTATTGGTCACGACAAAGTCAAGCAAGCTCAGAAAAGTTATGCAGCCTCTTTTCGTAGAGTTTGACACTCAATGCAGGACTAGCATTATTGATCGTGTTTTTTTTTTGACGGCAGAATTGATAATGCAAAAGATCATTTAATTCTTGAAAGTTCCACTAAACTATATTCTGCTACAATCAAAAAAAAGCATTATACAGTATGTCAAGAGCCAGGTGGTTGGTATCTTTTCCATTTCACATTTTAAAAAGTTAAAAAATATACAAAATACGCTGAAGTAATTGCTAAGAATATATATGAATTTTGAAAATATAATGGTACCAATAAAAGAAATAGAAGGGGATTCTACAAGTGTTAACACAGGCTAAGCGAAGGAATGCATTGACTGGAAGTAAAATTAAAAAAAAAGCTAAACTGGCTGGTTTGCGCACTCCATACAAATGAACTTTGTCTGCGTCATCTGATACCAACTCGTAATGAGTATCACTGAGTCCATGCTCTGCTCAGAAAATGTTGAGGAAAGACAAAACGGTATAGAGTTAATTAACGAAAAACTTATTTGATAAAAATGACTACATAAATAAAACCTGATCCAAAATGTCTACTAATCAGTCAAACAAAAATTTGATCTTCATGACAAAAATAAAAAAAGTGTGTAAATTTCGTTTTATTAAAACAATTATATAATAATTATAATAAAATTATAATTAAAAGAGTTCTTACTTTATTGAATAATAATAATAACTAAATAATGGATAAATGAATTTAGAAACTTTTATAAAAGTTTTAATAATAATAGATAAAAAAAATAATTAAATAAAAAACTTTAAGCCTTTAAAAATATGCAGCCACAAGCAAAAAATTACCTTGAAAAAATTTTTTTTTTTAAATATTTTCGCTTGATCGAAATAAATACTAAATCCTACGTTAGGTTTTAGCATTCTTGCCGAAAAAGCTACTGGGAAATATATCATCATCTTAATTTCCGGTAGCTTAAGCGGCTGATTGTAAAGTGCAAATAATGATCTAATTGTAACTTCGCATATTAAAATTTTTTTTTTTATAATAATAAAATATTGGTACTATTATTTTGTGTTATAAGTTAATAAAAAACAAACAATATCAATGTTTTTTTTTAAGCTAAAAAAGTGGAGCCTTAGATGTAACTTAACGTTAAAAAAATCCTTATTTTAAATACAGTTGCAATTACGTTTTGCTTGGTTATACTTCATAAATTTAAAAGCTTAAAAAAAAAAGTCTTTTTCAAATAAAACTCAAAACCAATTTAATTATAATAAAGCTATTAAATTTATCAAATCTTTATCAAATTAATTAAAGAGCTTAGTCTCTATTTGTAGCCCATTTAAGGGATTATTAAAGCTGCTTTACCGAAACTAGATAGCGCATACTAAAAAATTAATTTTTTGTTATACTTTTCATATAATCTTTTATTTTGTTTTCGTAAAATATTTTTTATTTGTTTTTTTTTTTGTTTTTTTTTTAGTGGTTTTAAAATTTTATTGTTTATGTAACTTTTAAATTGGTACTTTTAATTTTTACTACTATACCAGAATACATACCATATATAAAGGGTGAGGAGAAATTAGTTACACAAAAGTTAACTTAGTTTTGCTTGAAATCCATAATACTATATCATAGCATTCGAATGTAATTTGTATTTTTAAATATTCTAGTTTTATTAAAAAAAAATTACTCATAAAAAATGTTAAACGGCAAAGAAAGAGCAGTTCTTCAATATAATGTCAAAAATTATTTTGTAAAAAATCCAAAAGCTACCAAAGCTGAAGTTGCTAACCATTATATTAAAGAAGCAACCTGTCGCAAAACAGCATATAATTATATCAATCGACACCTTACAGGAAAGTGTTTCTAAAAAATTATGGACGCCCATCATCGTGGACTCGAGAAAAAAATCAAAACTTCGCAGGTTGACCAACAATCGAAAAGGTGTAAGTCAAAGAAAACTCGCACATAAATTCAACGTCGATCAAAAGACAATTTATACACAATTGGCCAAAATAAACATTAAGTACCGTAAACGTGAAGAAAAACCTAAATACAATGATGGACAGTGTCTAATGGCACAAAAAAGAAGCCGAAAACTCGTAAATCACCTCTATAAAAAAGAGAGTGTTTTAATTTTAGACGACAAAGAATACTTTTGTTTCAGCCGCGATGAAATGCCTGGAAACGCCGGATATTACACGGACGACAAAGACAAATGTCCAGATAATGTTCGTTTTGCGGAAAAGAAAAATTTTCAAAAAAAAATTCTTGTTTGGATTGCACTACCTGAGCGCGAAATGTCGAAACCACTCATTCGGTTAGCAACATTGGCTGCAATATAATCAAGCATTTATATCAAAAGAAACAAGCATTAATATCAAAGATGGATGAAAATATCAATTTTGTGCCAGTCAATATGAACCCTCCTAATGTATCTTCAGCCCGGCCAATCGAAGACTTTTTTTGGAATATTGGCTCAGAATGTGTATGAGGGTGGATGGGAGGCCAAAAGTTTACAATAATTGATTGGGCGTATCAATGCGTGTTTGAGAAAAATTGAGGCAACATTTCACAATCACTTATAAAGGGTATCGAAAAAAAATTAAGATTAATAGCCCACAAGGGAGTGCTATCGGTTTATAAAAAATAATTTTGATAAAATAAATATTCTATTAACTTTAGAAATAATATTTATAAAAATTTTGCTTTTATTTTATTAAAATATATAAGGCTTTGATTTTTGTGTAACTAATTTCTCCTCACTCATTACCATCGTTACCATAATACACTATATAATATACTATAACACGATGAAGAGATATTATTACCAATCGATGAGATGTTTTTTTTTGCTTTTTTAAGTTGATCAACTTTTTTTTGTTTTTCTTTTTTTTCTTTTTTTTTTGTTTTTATAACTGTCCATTCACTTGGTCTATTACTTTCCTTTTCATGTTTTTATATGCTAAACGCTTCTCGAGTTTTAGTTCTTTATATTCAGGTTTTTTTTATTTCACATATCTTATCAACTCCATTTTTTTTCAGTCATCTAAATTACACTCGTTTAAGTGGTTATTGTTGCATATGATTATCTCATCGCTATTTATAGTTTGGAATTCGATTCAAATTCACCAATGACGTAAATAAATAACTAGATGTCTAACTTCGGGATTTTTATAAAATAAAAGTGAAGCAGATTTATTTGTGTACTATTTAATCAGCCCTTATTATATCGGGCAGAAAACGGTAAATATCATATAATGTAGAGAGTAATTCCGTGACATTATTTCTTTTGCCTTGCTTAAGTATTTATTTAATTTAATTATTTTCATCACAAAATGGTAAACTCTTGTGTTGCATATGGATGTTCTAATGGATATATAAAAGGCGGCACGAAATCCTTTCATAAATTTCCTCTTCAATATTCTGAATTATGTAAAAAATGGATTGTTGCTTTGAAACGTGAAAATTTTCTTCCATCCAAACACACCTGTATCTGCAGCGACCATTTTTTAGAATCAGACTACAATTATTGTATTCCAGACAAAAAAAATCCAAGTCTTGATCATCATCAAAAGCCTATTTTAAAATGTAATGCTGTGCCATCAGTTTTTATAATTTCTACAAATATTCAAAAGACAAAAAGGAAACTGCCATCAATACAAACATCAGTAAATTCATTATCTAAATTTGATCCTTTATTGAAAAAAACAAAGTTTGATGTTTACCCTGCTATAGACATACCCAGCAAAGAAATTAATTTAACACTTAATGATCAGCCAGAAAGCACTATTGAAAAAAATGACCACACCAGTCAATCTCCAACACAATCTATAAGATCTTTATCACCAGCAAAAGAAAAATTAAAAAAAAAAGTGAAGGCTTTACAACAAAAATTAAGAAGGAAAGAAAAGAAAATCTGTTCTTTACAAGACATGGTTTCCCTTTCAAAATCTAAAAATTATTTGACTACTGATGCTGCCACTATTTTAAGCGAAAATTTTTCTGGACTCTCATATGAAATCATTAAGAACCAATTTTCCAATCAAAATGTTAAACCAAAAGGTCACAGATACAACGATGAATTGAAAAAAATTGCTTTAACTCATCATTTTTATTTTCCACGTTCGTATAACTTTCTTCGGCCAATGTTATGTCTTCCTGCTGCCAGTTCAATATCACATTGGACATCATCTGTAAATTGTGATCCTGGTTTATTCCTTGATGTTTTTTCATATCTTGGTCATAAACAGAAAACAGATATTAATTTTAAGCATTGTGCTCTTATTATTGATGCTATGGCAATCAAAAACAGTATAACTTATGACAAAAGTTTAGGTCACTATATTGGTTTTTGTGATTTTGGTAAAGATATTTCTGTATGTAAACCTGATACTCCAGCTACAGAGGCATTAATTTTCATGTTAGTTGGTTTGCGAGGACATTGGAAAACACCCATTGGTTATGTTTTATCAAACAAAGTTAAAGCAAGTGATTTAAAATGTTTTATTAAAAATATTTTAGATGTGGCTTTGACATATGAACTTTGTATCAAAAGTATTACATTTGATGGTACTAGTACAAATTTAAATTCCGTTGTCCCATTTGCATGTAAGTTTGGCAAAGTCATAGACGATATAGTTAGTACTTTTTCATATAACAACCAACTGCTCCACATTTTCCTAGACCCATGCCATATGCTTAAATTAGCTAGAAATTCTCTAAATGATTTGGGTGTTTTATTGATGATGAGGGCCACTATATTATATAGAGTTATATAAAAGCTTTGTTTGAGTTACAAGAGCTTGAAGGTTTGAAATTTGCAAACAAACTTTCAAGAAAATATATTGAATTTCATCGCCACAAAATGAATGTCAAAATAGCTAGCCAAACCCTTCGCAGCTCTGTTGCTGATGCAATTGAATTTTTAATGGTATCACAGCATCCATCTTTCTTAGGAGCAAATAGTACAATCCGTTTTATAAGAGTTATTGATAAATTATTTGACATGCTCAATTCCAGAAATCCAAATGGTAAACACTTTAAGAAACCTCTATATCTTAATAATCAGCTTTATTGGAAAGATTTTTTAAACAATACGATTACTTATCTGAGCAAGTTGACTGATATTAATAGCATTCCATTACTTTTACATCGAAGAAAGACATTTGTTTTAGGTATAATTGTAGATGCTAAAAGCACTCTAAAATTATCCACCGATCTGTTAACGTTTCATGAGAAACCATTTAAGTATGTTCTAACATACAAATATTCCTAGGATCATCTTGAACTACTATTTGCTTGCATTCGTGGAAAAAATGGTTACAACAACAATCCTGATGTAGTGCAGTTAAAGTCATTGTTAAAACGGATTCTTCTGCAAAACTCTATAGTTGGATCGAGTCATGCTAACTGCCTGATATTTGAGCCATATTGTAATGGCTCTATTTTTTCTCTTAGTTGGAAAAAAAGGTTGTGTTCTGTTGATAATTTTGACCAAGAGGATATTGACTTTGAAGAAGTGTTTTTCTACTGTAATGAACTTCAAATGTCTAGCTACAAAGAAGCAATATTGGGATATATCTCTGGTTTCATAGTCAGAAAGTTAATAAATACTATTTTATGTAATGTTTGTGCTCAATCATTAACTGATATTTTATCATACGAACATTCCTATGCGAAATCTCATTCTTCATTAAATAATGTGAAAGATTGTGGTGGTTTGTTTTGCCATCAAGGGATATTGTTTCTGTTGTCGAGTCGTGTGAGAAAGTATTCAACTTCTTTATTAGTGGTAAAGATTTTAAAAATCCAAAAATAATCTCAGATAAAAATATAAAGCATAAGATGATCCATTGTGTTAACAAATTAATTATTAAAAAAAAAGTCTTTAAAGGATTTGATAGTCACGACTTAGAATTGTGGAATGAAAATGATGATTTGCATTCCAGCCAGCTTGTTAGAAAGATATGTGAATATTACTTTAGAATTCGAATGTTTAGATAAGCCCAGGATTATACCACTAAAGTTCTAAGAAAGTCATCAATTGGTTTAAGACAACAAACTAACAAATAATAATATTGTTCAAGGGTTTATGAATATTTCATTTTTTGTATAAAACTTTTATTAAAATAATAAAATATATTATACGATGTTTTAGTTTAATGTTCCGAATGCAAATATGTTTTTAAATATATATTTTTGTGGCTATAAAAATAACAGTTATTTTAGTTTGTTATAACAAACTAAACATGCTAACAATATCATGTCCAATCTTTGACCAAAAAATATGTATGTATTGACTGTATGCTCACTAAATTGATCGTCTGTGATTCTAATCATCTTTAATTCCAAGAATAAGGAAAAATTACCAATATCTTTTCATATGAATGTGATGGCTAAAAGCTTTTTGCCCGATATAATAATGGCTTCCAACGCATTAAATTGGCTTCACTAAAAACGGCGAAGTTAGATATCTAGTTATTTATTTATATCATTGAAATTCACTGGCATCAATCAGTTGGTTTCATTAAAAATGGTTGATCTCGTTTAAATTCACTCGCATCAATCAGTTGGTTAACCTTTTCAATATCTGTAATAACATCAATCGCATTTTTTTCGGTTAGTTGAGTTACTGAATTGAATTCTGGTGGTTGTGTTTTATTTGTTTTCTTCTCTTTTCTTTGTTTATTTTCTTCAGATAAAGTTTCGATAATGTTATGTTTTTTTTTCAGAATCTTTTATTGTGGTTTTAATTTTTTAGGTAGTTTTCAACTCTTGCGATTCTTCCATTGGATTGTCATTATATACTATATTTGTTTTATTATCGATAACGATATTATTACCCTCTGTTATACAGTCAATTGGTATTTGCAAATTTTCTATATCTATATTCATTTGTTTCGGTTGGCTTTCTTTTGCCACTGGTTTTCGTATATATCTTTATTATTTTCGGGTACACATTCTGCTTCCACCTAAGAGACACCTGTCTTTAATGTTCGTACTTTTCTTTTTCTTTTTTTTAATAAACATTTACAGTTTTATAATATTACATTTTCTCAGGATAATATAACAAAAAGGTTTTACAGTATAGAATATTTCAAATATAGAAGTTTTACTGTTTATAATATGTATATTTTTTAATTTTAAATTTTTTTTTAATTTTCTTATTATGTTTTGAATTTTATACTTTTTCGTGCTTTTTTATTTATTTTTTATTTATTTTCTTGTTTTTTATTTTTTTATTTTGAACCTTTGTCCGGAGAGGAATCCAAAAAAAGAAGCGGTTTATGATAAAAAAAAGGACACTTAAAAATTAAAATATAGCGTTTGGTAAATAAAACTTTCCAACAAAAATATTACACTCACAGCCCTCTTACGATACAGCAACAATGACGAGCACAAAATCAAAGTTATTACAATTGCCATAAAAACACTTATATAAATTAAATATACATCGCTGCCAATAAAAACAATTATTGGCAGCGATTAATTAATAATCATAAATAACATTATTGTGGTTGGTAAAATATAAAGAATACGAAACTTTCCAAAAGTTTACTAAACATGCATATCTTACTTAAAGCCGTTGGTTTATTTAGCTCATATGTATAGATTTTCCTATTCTCTACTATTCTCTACTTGACAAAAAACGTTTTTAATAGAAAAATCTTGACAGAAATTGGTCTTATCACCAAGCCCCCCAGTCTTTACTGTAAATATTAGACAACAAAATTAAAAAACGTAACACCATATAATATAAAACGTTTTTCTAAATACTTAATAAAATAAAAACCAATCCGTCCTAAAATCCAACTTTAACTTTTTGTTTTTTCATTGGTTAAGAAAAAGTTAAAAAAAAGAAAAAAATAATTAGTACAAAGAAACTAAATTACTAAAAAACATGCAAGCAAATGCGCATAATCCTGAAGCTTTCCTTTTACACCAGCATATACCTTGAAATATGTGAATAACTCTTATAAACCATGATTTTTTATGAAAATTTTTTTTAAAAAAAAAAGGAAGAATTTAAGCAATAACGAGTGGCACAATCTTTTTGTAAGATCGTCAAGCCCGTAATGACAAACGTAAAATTGTTGGGTAAGTTTAACAGTAGCACTAATTAAAACTTCAGAAAAAGCTGAGCGTTACGTCGTTCTTCAGTAGTTTTTACTTCAATTTATTCTTAAACTCATTAAGCGTAGAAATTGTTTTAAGTTCATTAGTTAATATTTTATTCCATAATTTCGGATAATTATAATAAATATTCCATAATTTCTCTAGTAAAAATTGAAGTTGTCGCAAAATAACTTTTGGCTTGAATATAACTGTTATTTGAAAATCTGGTTAAAAATCTATTCCGATTTATTTTGTATAATGGGTGAAATATTTTAGGAGATATATTTTTATTAATTTTGAACATAAATATAAGGATTTGAAAGTCATTTAATTGATAAACATTCATTATATTTGAATTGACAAATAATGCTCGGGAGTGTGGATAACGGCCCGCATTGAAAATAATTCTGATTGATTGCATGCTTTTGTTTTTTAAATATTTTTTATTTTATTTTTGATTGCACTTTTTTATTTATGCTTAGCAATATTTGAATAATTAAGATAGCAATGAATGAACGAGAAATATAAAAGCTTTAAGCTGTTTCAATCAAAAAAACCGAATTTATTGAATAAAAATTGTTTTGGGATGTCAAAGAGTTATATACATGTTTAAAATACTCCCATATTTCAACAAAAAGAGGACAAAAAGAAAAGATGTGAATGTTGTCCTCAATTTTGCCACAAGTTTTGCATACGTTATTTTTATTTTTACCACAAGTTTTGCATGTTATTTTTAACGATCTGTTGCCTTATACTTTGGCTAGCAGAAGGTAGACTGTTCTTTAAAAATAAAAGAGGGTATTTTGTTTTCTGCTGACACGACTGCCTTTTTGTTTTTGGCTACTTCTTATTAAAAATTTTTTTTTGATTTTAAGGGATGTTAAACTCCTGTTAACTAGGCATAGCCACTCGTTTTTGCCTAAGATTTCAATTGTTGTTTTGTAGTATTGAGACATTTTTTTGTTGCAGGGTTTTTTTAAAATTTCTTTAAATTTTTTTTTTTACAAAATAATAAATATTTACAATTATTTAAAGATACATTAACGGTTTTATTTATGACGTTTTACAATATAAAGGTTTACTATATATAGGTTTAACAATGTTCATATATATATACATTTCTATTTTTTCTTTATATTGTATAATTTTTTTTGTGTGTTTCCAACGTAAGTAGACTTTGTTTCACTGCATCAAGCATAGCAAAGCAACTAACAACATGACTTGCAAGTAACTTTGAGGGAGTTAAGAGACCTCCTCTGGATACTAGGTCAATATATTTTGCATCTATGTCAACGACATTACTTTTAAGCAATAAAGTACACAATTCACATTTCAATTTTTTAAGTAACTTTCTGCATATATATCCAGCAATAAAAATTGTAACCTCTTTACTGTCTTCATCTAACTCACTTTCCTGAATTTCATAATTAAAAAGTTCTGAAATCGAATTCAGATTCACATCTGAATGAAAAGTTCTCTTTTAATAATGATCTCATTTGCAAAATTTTCTCAGAAGTAATTACTTCGCGTAATCCAACTAGAAACCTGACACCACTCATTTGGCGATACTTTGAAAAATGTCGCTCTAATGGATCACTTTGGAAACGTGAGGTTAGAACGTAGTTATATCCTTCGAATAGAAGATCTTCAACAGACTTGAAGTACTTTGCAATGTTATTACTAGTGCATTAGAAGTCTGAGTTGTGAGACAATTTCTTTCAGTGGAACTGTACTGTAAATTTTGTCACTCTTGAACCCAGTGAGCAAGTGCACGTAAAAGTTGTGCTTACCATCCCCCATAACAGCTGCATTTCCTATAATATTATTAGAGTATTTCATTTTTGAGTTGGATACTACCCACCATAAATTAAAGAGTTTTAAAAATTTTGATGCTGAGTATTCATTAGGAAAATAACTTTGAATTGCAGCTGAAGTTGTTTCATGGAATATATTTAATGCCAAGTTGACATCTTGTTTATCGTTACCTTGATATAGAGTCTTTTCCCCTAATTTATATGCCTTTCTTAAGTTTGCTGAAAGAGTTTTGTCTTTTTCATGTACTCTATGAAGCAAAGCCCAAGAGATATCCACTTTTATATTAAAACCGTAATCAGTGAACTGAAATGGTGGGAAAATGAACTTTTTAGTACTAATCAAATTATTTCTTAAGTTTTTAAGCAAATGAACACTATCATACATTAGATAAACTTTATGATCATTATAAGTCATAAAGAAATTTTCTTCTGGCTTGTCTGACCCATGAATGCTAAGCAATTTTGAATACGCTGAGACATTTGTTGGATGGTTGTGTGCGATCAATGCTCGAATGTTCAAACCTGCTGATCCTAATGTATTTAAACTTTCATCTATTTCATTTTTAATGAAATCTCCAGTGATATTTGTCTCTGGAATGGCTTTAATTACATAAGGTATTGATTTCTTAAGGCCAACAATCATAAAGACAATTACTCTTTTGTAGAGATTACCCTCTTTAACTTGTCCAATTAATCTACCACTGTGGTGTTCACAAGATTGCTGCAGATACATTTCATCAAAAAGAATAACACAATCATTGCTTATTTTGTCCTCATTTAACAATAACTTTAATGATTTTATGGAATCAATTCACCTGATACTAACTTTTTTAATAGTGACTTTGATGGTAAAGGAAGTTGTTCCAGAAGATACAAATAAGTCTGAGATAATGAATATCTTTGCATTAGTGCAAAACGTAACACTTTTGAAGAATATTGAGATCGATATTTAGATTTAAAAAAGATTAGTTTTGAAAGTTCATTAACTAAATAATAGGAGTTTCCTTCAACAAGATTGTGCATATAAGACACCAAATTATCTAAAATAGATAAACTTGTGAGTTTACAATTGTTGATAATTCTAAACCAATGAGGAAGTGGAAGTGGACAACTTTTATAATGCAGTTTTACATGCAAATTGCTATCAACACTTATCGATTCAATAAAAGGAGTGGAGTCTACAAAAAACAAACGATAATAGAAAAGAAAACTTTCATATCTTTGAAAACTAAATCCATTTGGAAAGTTAGATTCATAAAGCATATCAATGTTTTTTATTTTATCCATTTCTTGAAATGATTGAATTTCATCTGGGAATGTAGAATCTTTACTGAACATGCAGATCTTGCAAATAGCAGCTAATTTGTTTTTGCTTAGTTTATTAGCTGATTTTATCTTGCTTTCCTGATTCATATAATTTGCAATCTTTTAAATCGTCCGTCAATCGTTATCTTGCTCTACAACCTTCATCTTTTCTCTTACAGTAACTTCCAACTTTAATTAGTGGCTGCTTGCAGCCTTGTTGGAAGCGAAGATGTTTAAAAAAAAAAAAAAAAAAAAAAAAAAATTTGTTTTTGTTTAGTTTCAGATTTCCATTCTCTACTTGGCAGCCGACGTTTTTAATGCAAAAGTATTGACAGAAAAGGTCCGCAAGTGTCTACGATAATTATATTTTAAAGTAATAATATTCCTGATGTTCCTGATTATTACCCTGATCACTGCCATTGGGTCAACTTTTGTTTTACTGAACATGTAGTGGCATCTTCTGTTCCATATTGTACTCATGATGGTTTGAGCAGCAGCTACGAATTGGGGTTTTTCTCCGATAATTCGCCGTTTCAATCGAGAAAATCGAATTTATCGGAAATTGTGTTGGGGTATCAAGGAGTTATATACATGTTTAAAATACTCCCGAATTTCAACAGAAGGAGAACAGTAGGCAAAGATGTGGCTGTTGTCCTCGATTTTACCGCAAGTTTTGCATTTGTTATTTTTGACAATCTGTTGCCTTGTGCTTTTGACTAGAAAGGCCGCAGAAGGTAAACTGTTGTGTAAAAAACGAAAGAGGATGTTTTGAGTCGGTCCGCATGCGTGGGAGGTGAAGTTTTTTTTCCAAATTTGGGTCCGCGGCATTGTTGTTTTTGTTGAACTGTTCCAGAAAAGTTGTGTAGCTTAAACATGAATATAATTATTTTACAACCTGACATAAAAAACACAAACATCTAAACCTTAACCTTAGAGCACGAGTTTTCGATAGAAATGACGTAATACGAACAATAGGATGCATTGGACCAAAACATTCCACAAATCATCATCGTCACTCTGTAATATATACACACACACTTACATACACAATATCACATACATAAATAACATACATACACACATACATACATAATATCACATGCACACACACAATAAATTAATTGTCACTCTCCTAACTGAAGTACGAAGGTAGGGCTCTTGAAGGCGGTATTATTTTGGGAGCCGAGAGTATGGCCCATTTAAGGGTTTAGAATTGCCACTTAGCCGAGGTCAAAAGGCATGGTTTATCTCCATTTAACGTCCGGAGTGGACGGAACGCTCTGAGATTTTCGTACGTAAAAGGAATTTATCGGTTTCGATCTTTTGCAATTTCTGTTTTCTAACAACACCGTAACCAATTGAAAGAGATGGTCCGGAGCAGAAATAAGAACAGATACTTCACTCGATCATAACCATTAGGCTGAGAAGCGATTTTAGCCATTAGGCCTTGAGCGAGTTTTTTTTTTTTAATTTAACAATATATTTACACTTATCTTATGAAAAGAATTTACATGTTGGGTAGTTTACCAAGACAGGGTGGTTTTCTGAAACATATTTACAAATTTTGCCTTTAAGAAATACTGTATATATTAAATGGATATTTTTCGGGTTCCATAAATTGAGGGGTTTCATAAACAAGTTTACAATATGGGTAGTTTACATACATAAGGGGAGTTATATGAAACGTTATATAGATTGCTTAAGGCTCAAAATAAAAAAATAGTCTGGGAGAGTTTACATTCAAGGGTCGCTAATAATATATTATATTAAGCTTATATAACTAGAAATTTTAAAGTTGTATTGACAAAAGTTAATTTTTTAATTAGTTATCAAAATTATTATTTAAAATAAAAATACAACTGGTAAAGATTTTGTATCAAACTCAAATTTTGAATGTTAAGATTTTAAAATATATAAAACCTAAGTTTCAAAAGGAGTTAATAGCATTTGTTTAAATTAGCTGCTCGTTTAAAATATAAGTTAATGTAGAGCGCATGCGTTCTATATAATAGAAAAAATAATCTATCATAAAATTTAAAGCGTGCTTATAAAATATTATAACATAATAATATTAAGCGTTGCATTTCAAAAATAAAAGCATGTATGAGAGTATGCCAGAAAGTATTTTTGCAAGAAAATTCCTTGGTGGCACTTACTTATTAACCCTTATTATCGGGTAATTTCAAAATGTCTCTTTTAATGGGTTCAGAGTATATACTCTGAACCCATTAAAATTAATCTTGTTTTCAGTTTGCCCCATGGCACACCTTGACAGAGCAAGGGTGTTGACAAAGATTCGATTGTATTTCAAGGAAAGGCAATTTTGTATATTTTTTTTGAACTTTTCTGTGGCAGTGTGCCACTTTATTCTGCCTGTATAGGTAAAATCTGTGTGGAATGTAATTCCGAGTATTTTTAAACCTGCCTAGTTTGACCAGTTTATAGTGAAACTTTTTGATTGAATGTTTTTATGTTGTTCTCGTATCCTAGACAGTTAAACGTAGACTTTTGTTTTGTTTCTGTTGATATTTGATCCCACTCAAAGTCCTCAAGAGATTAAAAATTTCTTTAATTTTCTTTAATTGAGTTTTTGCTTTGTACAAATAGTGTTGCTTCGTCTGCGTACTGTATTACTTTAAGACTTGTTTTAGTTTGTGGCTAGAGGGATGCCGTCTATAAACCAATTAGACTGAAATTCTTGTGTTCTGCGTTTCCACTGCCAGACAGTACAGCATGTGGAATATTGGGTCTCCTTGACGGACATTTCTCTCAATTTTAAAGGGTTTGCCTTTCATACCCTGTTTATGATAATAGATTGAGTGTCATTCATAAATTGTTTCATTGCGTATATAAAATTTTGACCGAAATTAAATTTTTAAAGGATTTTAATAAAAAAAGTTTCGATCAATTTTGTCAAATGCTTTTTCCTAATCGATAGTGATCAGGAAAAAGTTTCCAATACTTTTGTGTAACAAATAACGAATTGGAAAAAGTTTCCAATACTTTTGTGTAACGAATAACATCTCTGGCAAGAATTTTATTTAGAAGATGTTTCTTTCGGGTGCTGAGCACGTTTGCGTTGATCCGAGTAATATGTTCACGAGTTTTGAGAGTCTCAGTGCTGGCGCTTTCGCGATTCATTTTTAGTCTGCGCAGAGCAGTCAGATTGATCTCCAGTTTTGTATTAGTGCTCGGTTCCCATCTTGTGGTAGTAGGGAGATTAGGGTCGTTTTTTGTGTTCAAGATAACTTGTTATTTATGTTAAAAATATTTTGATCAATTCGTCTTTTAAGTTTGAATTTTCTACCACTTTGGCGTAAATTAACCGCCAAAATGTTTATATTAAAGTTTAGATAACTTTTACACGGAATTTATATCGTTTATTTTTTATTATTAATAATTTCTACTTATATACCAACATACATACAAGATAAAGATACAATGATATCACGAATTATCCGGTGAACCATGCTTAAAACATTTTACAAAAAGACTTACTTACTTATTAAGAATATTTTATTATTTACTGAAGCTCCATGAGATACTTAGAAATAAAAAGCAGCGTAAAAAATGTTTACATTGTTATTAAAACTGGAATGAATAAAAGTAAACTAAAGTATTTTTTGATTTTTTGATGATGAGAACAATGCACGGCTTCTAGCATTTTGAATGGGGTAATAACATTACCATCACGTGTAAGATGAGTGACCCAATCAGTTGTGTAATTTATAAATGATCTCGATTTATTGCTATAAATGATCTCGATTTATTGCTGTAATTTATAAATGATCTCGATGATGTTATAATAAACAACAACAACGATGGTGTTATAATAAACAACAACAGTTACACATTATATAACTTTATATTTATAATGTATTGTACCGTCACGTGATCCCTATCAGTTGTGTAATTTAGAAATGATGTCCATTTATTGTTGATTGTTGCTGTTGCACATTATATAACTTTTTATTTTTAATGTATCGTACTCGAGAACAAAAAATAAAATAGTACATCTTACGACTAAATAGAAATGTTATGGTAAAGCTAAAAAATCTGGCTTGTGGTATTGGCTTTTACCGCTAAAATTATGATAGTTACACACACAGATAATAAATGAAACAGTTAGTCTAGTTAATGTGACTTTTGCCATCAGATGGAAATAAAAAAAAAAAGTTCCATTTAATAGTGGGTTAATAGTCATTTAATAGTCGGACCAGGCTGTTCGGAGGCCAGGGTGTATGACACACCCTGTTCGGAGACCATGACACCACATGTTCGGAGTTTTACCTTGACGAAATCTGTTTGTTGGGAAGGCAGGAAGAATAAAAGAGAGGTATTGAAGAATATAAGAAAATTTTTTAATAATTTAATAGTTTTTTTTGTATTTCGACGTGGGAGGAAAATACGGAGCCTAGGTGTGCGTGCTCGATGTGGTGGCGGACGTTGTAGAGAAAATGGCTGGTTGAACTCACTTCTTGTAGGAATTGCGCTCTCGTGACGTAGTCGAGACGATGTCGAAATTGATCGTTATATCTGTGTAGCCACGCGGAGAGGCAGTTGCCTTCACCACAGTCGTCATTACACGGTGAAGGGAGCCAATTTAGGGACAGCAAACGTTCCTGATAGGTTACAAACTCTGCCTAGGGATAAAAATTTAGATTATAGAATATAATATAAATATAAGAATATAATATAAATATAGAATATAATATAAATATAAGATTATAGAATATAATTTTATAATATGATATTAAGATTATTAATATTTTTTATATTTTATTATTTTTATATTTATATTTTTATCGTAAAATAAACGCAGGGAATTAGATGTTAACCCTAAAGGAACTTTACTCTTGTCACAAAAAAACTTTTGTTCTTCCAGTCTTTACCACAATCCTTTTTGTTTATGAAAGAAGAAAATGACCAAAATTATCTTTACTAGGGGATGGCTCAGGTATATTTGCAGCAGGACCCCTTCGTGTTTTTGCTCTATGAAGAGGGTCAACAGAAAAGGATGGTTGTCCTTGCCTAGATGAAACCTTATTAGACTGGTAATAGCATTTGACAATTGTTAGTTTAAATATGTGAAGTGGAAGAATATCTTTCTTTAAAGCTTGTGCCTTTTTTATGTTTTCCTGGGGAAGAATATCTTTTTTTAAAGCTGGTGTAATTATCTATGCTCGCACTACAATCAAGTCAAGAAAATGCCAAATGAGTTTGTGAAACCACTTTTTGGTTCGAATATAGATCTTCTACAGACTCAGCATGCCATCAAGGCAATCTTCTCCCCCCATATTTCTTGTGCGTAGTAACAATAGATGGTTGTTTGACTGGAACAAATCTCTTGGATTTTCTATCCCAGCAATTAACAATGGTTATTGGATTCACCCCCTCATAACTTGTTACCAATGTTATCGAACCATTTGACAACATGAAGTTCAACATTATCAACTGTAGTAACCCTGATGGTAGTTGGACCTCTGCCTTCTTTTTTTAATTCACCATCAGTGGGCATGTTGACATTTATAAATCTGTTGGTTTACTAAGATACTGAAGTAAATAAGTACAACTCTTACATAAATTAACTGTTTACCAAACACATAAAACAATAAAATTGTTAAACTGAACTTTGAATCAATTAATTTTTTGCTGTTTACTAAAATAAATTACAGTTTAGAGACCAAATTAAGAACAAATTTAGAAATAGTCGGGTGTGGAACAGACTTAACACGACACATGGCTGTGGTAATGGACTGTCATGACAGCGAAATCAATCATATAAGTTGTGTGTGTTTTTTTTAATGAAAATGCTTTCTCCCAAATAGTTATACTTTTTGGTAATTTTTTTATTTAAACAACCCAATCCTAAGCAAGATATAATTGGATCTTTTTTTTTTGGTTTTGCAAATTCGAAATCTTAATAAAGTTCTTTACAAAAATAAATATGATAAAAAAAAAAAAACTTCACAAAAACTTTATGTGGTCATTTTCAACTTTTTCAACCAAATATGAAGTTTCCTTATCACTCAACATAATATTTATATTATGTTGAGTATATTACTGAGTAAATTTACATAAAATTATTTTTTCATTTATAACTATGCATAGTTTAGTCGTTTTCCCTGTTCCCAAAACAACGTACACCACTCAAATTTCAGTAAAAAACTTTCTTTTGCAGATTTAAATCTTATTAAGTTCTTCACTTAAATTTACAGCCTTGTTTTTTGATTTTTTTTTACTCTGATAAAACCAATATTGAGTAGGGTAGAGTGCAGCTAGTTAAGCAAGTTAAGCAGTTAAAATATCTCAAAAACTATGCATCACATGACAAAACATCTAATAGATAAAAATTAGGGATTTAAAATGTTAACACAATGCGCAACAAAAGATTGCTGAAAAGCTATTGAGTAAGATTCATGGGCACTTTTTCTGTTTTGGACCAAAAAATTAAAAAAAAAATTATGCCATATTCCTCTTGCATGCTTATTAACTTTTGTATCTGCTATCACTTAATTGTTGATAATTTACCATTTCATCAGACTTTATTTATAATAATATAACTTTAATTAAAATTCTAAAGTCTTACTGTTCCTTTTTAAAACCCAACTAATGCGTTACCTTGTCTACAGGGGTAAGTTGAGCATCTTTGAGAAAAATAAATTAAACTGAACTATCGAACCCAAATTTGCAAACCACAACTTAGATGAGAAATAATAGAGCGGTACATTATTTACATATATTTTTAAAATTATTCATGTTTAATTTTATACAACTATCTTCAAAGTTGAAGATAGTTGTATAAAATTATATTTTTATATTTTATGAGACTTACTATTACTATTTAAGTTTTTTACTTTTTTTACTTACGTCATTTAAGTGTATAAAATAAAAAGTTAATAATCTATACACACCTTAACTGTTAGTGAAATTTTTATTAATGGTTTACCCAAGTTTCGTACCAATCATATTCATTTTTTTGTTGATTTTTCAACTTACCACACACTATTGCCTAACTTACCCCGCTGGAGCAGGTTGAACAGCTCTGCAAACTTTAGGCAATATGTTAAAAAAAAAATCAAAAACTATACTTTATTCTTAACAAGTTTTTAGCAGGTTAAATTATCTTTCGAATATTGATAAAATTATGTAAGTCCGATCCAATGTTCATGAGATCTGTTAGATTTAGTAAAAATTGCTCAACTAGACCCCCTCTACCCTACCTAAAACGTTTTTTGATATTGGAACTTTACACAATTAATTTGATTGCCCAAGAATACTTTTTTTTAATTAACTTCAAAAATTATAACAATATATCTTTTTCAATTTAAAAAAAAAATTTTTTCAATCTTTCTAATAATTCTAAATAAGTAATTGATTATTACATATATTTTTTTGTCAATTTTTGGTTTTTATTTTTTATCTACTTTAAAACACATTATTTAAATCATTTTCTTACCGTTTTAATTGCAAGAAAGGCTTTTATTATTTCCAAATTTGTCTCATGTGACATAATTTTATCTTTTTGTGCATCCACTTTTGAAATAAGTTCATTTTAAGTGCATCCACTGTAATTTTATTTTCAAGTGCAACCAGTTCTGATGCATTTTTGTTTTCAAATGATTCCACTATCAAGGTAATTTTATTTTCAAGTGCAACCGCTTTCGAAACAGTTTTGGTTTCAAGTGATTCTACTTTTGATATAATTTTATTTTCAAGTGCATCCACTCTTAACATAATTTTATTTTCAAGTGCATTCACTTTTGACGCAATTTTATTTTCAAGTGTATCAACTGTTAACGTAATTTTGTTTTCAAGTGCGTCCAATTTTGATATTGCCATTAAAAGATGGTTTTGCATTAAAGAATTGGCGTGCGTTTCATGTTCTTTTCTCATTCCCTTTTTAATATAGCAAATATCCTAATTATTTTAATACAAATTAAGGTAAGAAATTATCTATATTACACATATCAAAACAAAATCAACAGTTCTTTAACTGATTCAAAAGTCGTAGAGAAAAAAGAGGAGAAAAAATATTAAATAACGTGGCATTCGTGATTTACTGTTGTTTTCTACCGCCCCTTCTTTCCATTAAAAGTAGCCAATTAACAATCATGAGCCAGAAATTAAAAGTCATTACTATAATGAAGCAAATAATCACAAATTTACACGCAAAAAAAAGAATTAAAAGTTTCTGACTCAGGGTAGAATATATAATATATGCTTAGTAAGGTTGTTTTTTTTTAATTTAAAATTTTATTTCAATTGAGTTTTACGTGATTTAAATTAGTTTTAGTTAACACTAAAACTAATTTAAATCAACACATTTAACTTTATAGACAGTACACACACATATAAATGTCATAAAAAATTACAATTGTATCATTAAAAAAAAAAATGTCATGAAAATTTACAATTGTTTCAATTTAAGAAAAAATATTTATAATAATGCAATCTTAGCTAAAGATATAAGTCAGTATAAAATAAATTTTTTTTTAAAAAACAAATAATTTTGCAATTATTACCATACCAATTCTTAATGTGTTATTTGAACACCTCAAGACTTTTTGTGGACATGGTCTCACTATTTAGAGTGTTCCAGAGAGTGGTGGCTCTATATAACGTACAGCATGAATCATTATATATGGAGCCTTTAGGAGGTGTTTCTTTTTTTTTCTTTTTTTTTTTGTTAATTCACCTCCTCAAGGTCGAGAAGGCCACTACAAACGAGGAGGCTACTTATTTGTGGTATAACCCTCTTTCAATTCTATGACTCCGAAACACGGACCTTGATAAACAAGGCCGCTGCGTGAAGAAATGAGTTGAGCACGGTACTACCAGAGACGTGGTGGGGATTGAACTCAGAACCTCTCATTTATGAAGCGAGCGCTCTACCACTACACCACTACTGCATTTAGGATAAAGTGTAGAATGAGTTTTTGCTACAACGAAGTTAATGCATAAGATTTTTTATAGTAAAAAGGTTTTTCATAAATATTGGATTTAGACAATTAAAAGATTTAAAAGTTTCCATTATAAGAAATCTCAAGTTTTTTTGAATGGATTCTTGGACTATTATCAAAATTTAACAATTCATCCAGAGACAAATCAAATCTTTTATAGACTATACTTTGAACATTTTTATGAATTCTTTTTATTTGTTTGTTATCTTTTTCTGAACAAAACATCCACTTTAGAGGACAATAAGTAAAGTTAGACAAAATAAAAGCATTAAACAACAAAATAGATTTATCACGGGATAAAAAATTTCTTATGCGTGATAGGGCAAAAAGTTTACCATTAGCTTTACTGTATAACTGATTAATGTGTTCCGCAAACTTTTGATCTTTATTTATTGTTAAACCAAGTAGTTTTACCTTATCGGAGGCAAAAAACCCTTATATTATTTATTTTTAGCAATAGATTTTTTGTGTTTTTTGAACCAACTAAAAGAAATTGGAACTTATCTGGGTTCTCAGCCATCGAGTTTAACTGACACCAACTGATGGTATTGGTTGATGAAAATGAAAATGACCTCCTCAAAATTGAAAAATAACCTCCTGAAAGCTATAATCACAAGCATAAATAGTGTTATCATCAGCAAAATAACAACGTTCTGTATCTTTAATAAATATAAATAAATCATTTATAAAGATATTGAACAAAATAGGTCCAAGGATTGACCCTTGAGGCACTTTAGATAATACATCCACCCAATTTGAGGCAGAAGGTTTTTACCTTTTGTTTATGACATAAAATGTAGGATAGCAAGAGATTAGGAATTTTTTTCAAAAAACCGCAGACTAATTTAGTCTAATTTAGCAATTTTTTAAGTCATGCAAGATAGAGTGGTATGCTTTTGAGAGGTCTATTAATATTGATCCATATGTCCAACAATGCCTCCATTATTAATACAATCATGCCACTTATTAAGTAACAAAAAAGGGACATGTTGAGTACCATAACCTCTTCGGAAACCACACAAAAGTTTATCAAATCTAGACTTAGTAAATATCATAATTTGTTCATATAAAATAGTTTCAAAAACTTTAGAAAGGGCTGGTAAAATACTAATTGGACATAATTCGACTTATAAGTTGGCTCATTCTTCTTAAAACATAATATAACATCAGCCATTTTTAGAAATGATGGGTTTTTACCATAATGGATACTATTATTTATGCAATCTGTAAGACTGTTCATAAAGTTAACAATATAAGATTTTAAAATATAAGTTGTTATATCACCACTAGTCTTTTTCTTATT